>NC_092739.1:171705120-171764875 GCF_047496795.1 Chiloscyllium punctatum
ACACACACTGCTCACCCCCCCCCCCCCCACACACAGGGATACATTCTCACACACACTGCTCCCCCCCCCCCCACACACACAGGGATACATTCTCACACACACTGCTCACCCCCCCCCCCCCCCCACACACAGGGATACATTCTCACACACACTGCTCCCCCCCCCCCCCCCACACACACAGGGATACATTCTCACACACACTGCTCACCCCCCCCCCCCCCCACACACACAGGGATACATTCTCACACACACTGCTCACCCCCCCCCCCCCCACACACACAGGGATACATTCTCACACACACTGCTCACCCCCCCCCACACACAGGGATACATTCTCACACACACTGCTCACCCCCCCCCCCCCACACACACACAGGGATACATTCTCACACACACTGCTCACCCCCCCCCACACACAGGGATACATTCTCACACACACTGCTCACCCCCCCCCCCCCACACACACAGGGATACATTCTCACACACACTGCTCCCCCCCCCCCACACACACAGGGATACATTCTCACACACACTGCTCACCCCCCCCCCCACACACACAGGGATACATTCTCACACACACTGCTCACCCCCCCCCACACACAGAGGATACATTCTCACACACACTGCTCCCCCCCACCCCCCCACACACACAGGGATACATTCTCACACACACTGCTCACCCCCCCCACACACAGGGATACATTCTCACACACACTGCTCACCCCCCCCCCCCCACACACACAGGGATACATTCTCACACACACTGCTCACCCCCACCCCCCCACACACACACAGGGATACATTCTCACACACACTGCTCACCCCCCCCCCCACACACACAGGGATACATTCTCACACACACTGCTCACCCCCCCCCCCCACACACACAGGGATACATTCTCACACACACTGCTCACCCCCCCCCCCCCACACACACAGGGATACATTCTCACACACACTGCTCACCCCCCCCCCCCACACACACACAGGGATACATTCTCACACACACTGCTCACCCCCCCCCCCAAACACACACAGGGATACATTCTCACACACACTGCTCCCCCCCCCCCCCCACACACAGGGATACATTCTCACACACACTGCTCCCCCCCCCCCACACACACACAGGGATACATTCTCACACACACTGCTCCCCCCCCCCCACACACACACAGGGATACATTCTCACACACACTGCTCCCCCCACCCCCACACACACACAGGGATACATTCTCACACACACTGCTCACCCCCCCCCCCACACACAGGGATACATTCTCACACACACTGCTCCCCCCCCCCCCACACACACAGGGATACATTCTCACACACACTGCTCACCCCCCCCCCCCCACACACACAGGGATACATTCTCACACACACTGCTCCCCCCCCCCCCCACACACACAGGGATACATTCTCACACACACTGCTCTCCCCCCCACACACACACAGGGATACATTCTCACACACACTGCTCACCCCCCCCCCCACACACACAGTGATACATTCTCACACACACTGCTCACCCCCCCCCACACACACAGGGATACATTCTCACACACACTGCTCACCCCCCCCCACACACACAGGGATACATTCTCACACACACTGCTCACCCCCCCCCCCCCCACACACAGGGATACATTCTCACACACACTGCTCACCCCCCCCCCCACACACAGGGATACATTCTCACACACACTGCTCACCCCCCCACACACACACACAGGGATACATTCTCACACACACTGCTCCCCCCCCCCACACACAGGGATACATTCTCACACACACTGCTCACCCCCCCCCCCCCACACACACAGGGATACATTCTCACACACACTGCTCACCCCCCCCCCCCCACACACACAGGGATACATTCTCACACACACTGCTCACCCCCCCCCCCCCCCCACACACACAGGGATACATTCTCACACACACTGCTCACCCCCCCCCCCCCACACACACAGGGATACATTCTCACACACACTGCTCACCCCCCCCCCCCCCACACACACACAGGGATACATTCTCACACACACTGCTCCCCCCCCCCACACACAGGGATACATTCTCACACACACTGCTCACCCCCCCCCCCCCCACACACACAGGGATACATTCTCACACACACTGCTCCCCCCCCCCCACACACACAGGGATACATTCTCACACACACTGCTCACCCCCCCCCCCCCCCCACACACACAGGGATACATTCTCACACACACTGCTCACCCCCCCCCACACACACACAGGGATACATTCTCACACACACTGCTCACCCCCCCCCCCCACACACACACAGGGATACATTCTCACACACACCCACTGCTCACCCCCCCACACACAGGGATACATTCTCACACACACTGCTCACCCCCCCCCCCCCCACACACACAGGGATACATTCTCACACACACTGCTCCCCCCCCCCACACACACAGGGATACATTCTCACACACACTGCTCACCCCCCCCCCCCCCACACACAGGGATACATTCTCACACACACTGCTCCCCCCCCCCACACACACAGGGATACATTCTCACACACACTGCTCCCCCCCCCCCACACACACAGGGATACATTCTCACACACACTGCTCACCCCCCCCCCCCCCCACACACACAGGGATACATTCTCACACACACTGCTCACCCCCCCCCCCCCCACACACACACAGGGATACATTCTCACACACACTGCTCACCCCCCCCCCCCCACACACACACAGGGATACATTCTCACACACACTGCTCACCCCCCCCCCCCCCACACACACAGGGATACATTCTCACACACACTGCTCACCCCCCCCCCCCCCACACACACAGGGATACATTCTCACACACACTGCTCACCCCCCCCCCCCCACACACACACAGGGATACATTCTCACACACACTGCTCACCCCCCCCCCCCCACACACACACAGGGATACATTCTCACACACACTGCTCACCCCCCCCCACACACAGGGATACATTCTCACACACACTGCTCACCCCCCCCCCCCACACACACAGGGATACATTCTCACACACACTGCTCCCCCCCCCCACACACACACAGGGATACATTCTCACACACACTGCTCACCCCCCCACACACACAGGGATACATTCTCACACACACTGCCCCCCCCCACCCCCCCCCACACAGGGATACATTCTCACACACACTGCTCACCCCCCCCACACACAGAGTGATACATTCTCACACACACTGCTCCCCCCCACCCCCCCACACACACAGGGATACATTCTCACACACACTGCTCACCCCCCCCCCCACACACAGGGATACATTCTCACACACACTGCTCACCCCCCCCCCCCCCACACACACAGGGATACATTCTCACACACACTGCTCACCCCCCCCCCCACACACACAGGGATACATTCTCACACACACTGCTCACCCCCCCCCCCACACACACAGGGATACATTCTCACACACACTGCTCACCCCCCCCCCCCACACACACACAGGGATACATTCTCACACACACTGCTCACCCCCCCCCCCCACACACACAGGGATACATTCTCACACACACTGCTCACCCCCCCCCCCCACACACACACAGGGATACATTCTCACACACACTGCTCACCCCCCCCCCAAACACACACAGGGATACATTCTCACACACACTGCTCCCCCCCCCCCCTCACACACACAGGGATACATTCTCACACACACTGCTCACCCCCCCCCCCACACACACACAGGGATACATTCTCACACACACTGCTCCCCCCCCCCCCCACACACACAGGGATATATTCTCACACACACTGCTCACCCCCCCCCACACACACACAGTGATACATTCTCACACACACTGCTCACCCCCCCCCCCCACACACACAGGGATACATTCTCACACACACTGCTCACCCCCCCCCCCCACACACACACAGGGATACATTCTCACACACACTGCTCCCCCCCCCCCACACACAGGGATACATTCTCACACACACTGCTCACCCCCCCACACACACAGGGATACATTCTCACACACACTGCTCACCCCCCCCCCCCCCACACACACAGGGATACATTCTCACACACACTGCTCACCCCCCCCCCCCCCACACACAGGGATACATTCTCACACACACTGCTCACCCCCCCCCACACACACAGGGATACATTCTCACACACACTGCTCCCCCCCCCACACACACACACAGGGATACATTCTCACACACACTGCTCCCCCCACCCCCACACACACACAGGGATACATTCTCACACACACTGCTCCCCCCACCCCCACACACACACAGGGATACATTCTCACACACACTGCTCACCCCCCCCCCCACACACAGGGATACATTCTCACACACACTGCTCCCCCCCCCCCCCACACACACAGGGATACATTCTCACACACACTGCTCACCCCCCCCCCCCCCACACACACAGGGATACATTCTCACACACACTGCTCCCCCCCCCCCCACACACACAGGGATACATTCTCACACACACTGCTCACCCCCACCCCACACACACACAGGGATACATTCTCACACACACTGCTCACCCCCCCCCCACACACACAGGGATACATTCTCACACACACTGCTCACCCCCCCCACACACACAGGGATACATTCTCACACACACTGCTCCCCCCCCCACACACACACACAGGGATACATTCTCACACACACTGCTCACCCCCCCCCCCACACACACAGGGATACATTCTCACACACACTGCTCACCCCCCCCACACACACAGGGATACATTCTCACACACACTGCTCCCCCCCCCACACACACACACAGGGATACATTCTCACACACACTGCTCACCCCCCCCCCCCACACACAGGGATACATTCTCACACACACTGCTCACCCCCCCCCCCCCACACACACAGGGATACATTCTCACACACACTGCTCACCCCCCCCCCCCACACACAGGGATACATTCTCACACACACTGCTCACCCCCCCCACACACAGGGATACATTCTCACACACACTGCTCCCCCCCCCCCCCCACACACACACAGGGATACATTCTCACACACACTGCTCCCCCCCCCCCACACACACAGGGATACATTCTCACACACACTGCTCACCCCCCCCACACACAGGGATACATTCTCACACACACTGCTCACCCCCACCCCCCACACACACAGGGAATACATTCTCACACACACTGCTCACCCCCCCCCCCCCCCCACACACACAGGGATACATTCTCACACACACTGCTCACCCCCACCCCCCACACACACAGGGATACATTCTCACACACACTGCTCCCCCCCCCCCACACACACAGGGATACATTCTCACACACACTGCTCACCCCCCCCCCACACACACACAGGGATACATTCTCACACACACTGCTCACCCCCACCCCACACACACACAGGGATACATTCTCACACACACTGCTCACCATCACCCCCACACACACACAGGGATACATTCTCACACACACTGCTCACCATCACCCCCACACACACACAGGGATACATTCTCACACACACTGCTCACCCCCCCCCCCCCCACACACACACAGGGATACATTCTCACACACACTGCTCACCCCCCCCCCCACACACACACAGGGATACATTCTCACACACACTGCTCACCCCCCCCACACACACACACACAGGGATACATTCTCACACACACAGGGATACATTCTCACACACACTGCTCACCCCCACCCCACACACACACAGGGATACATTCTCACACACACTGCTCACCATCACCCCCACACACACACAGGGATACATTCTCACACACACTGCTCACCCCCCCCCCCACACACACAGGGATACATTCTCACACACACTGCTCACCCCCCCCACACACACACACACAGGGATACATTCTCACACACACTGCTCACCCCCCCCACACACACACACACAGGGATACATTCTCACACACACAGGGATACATTCTCACACACACTGCTCACCTCCCCCCACACACACAGGGATACATTCTCACACACACTGCTCACCCCCCCCCCCCACACACACAGGGATACATTCTCACACACACTGCTCACCCCCCCCCCCCCCCCACACACAGGGATACATTCTCACACACACTGCTCACCACCCCCCCACACACACAGGGATACATTCTCACACACACTGCTCACCCCCCCCCACACACACACACACAGGGATACATTCTCACACACACTGCTCCCCCCCACCCCCCCACACACACAGGGATACATTCTCACACACACTGCTCACCCACCCCCCCACACACACAGGGATACATTCTCACACACACTGCTCCCCCCCCCCACACACACAGGGATACATTCTCACACACACTGCTCCCCCCCACCCCCCCACACACACAGGGATACATTCTCACACACACTGCTCACCCCCCCCCCCCCCACACACACAGGGATACATTCTCACACACACTGCTCACCCCCCCACACACACAGGGATACATTCTCACACACACTGCTCACCCCCCCACACACACACACACAGGGATTCATTCTCACACACACTGCTCCCCCCCCCCCCCACACACACACAGGGATACATTCTCACACACACTGCTCACCCCCCCCCCACACACACACAGGGATACATTCTCACACACACTGCTCACCCCCCCCCCCCACACACACAGGGATACATTCTCACACACACTGCTCACCCCCCCCCCCCCACACACACAGGGATACATTCTCACACACACTGCTCACCCCCCCACACACACAGGGATACATTCTCACACACACTGCTCACCCCCCCACACACACAGGGATACATTCTCACACACACTGCTCACCCCCCCACACACACACACACAGGGATACATTCTCACACACACTGCTCCCCCCCCACACACACACACACAGGGATTCATTCTCACACACACTGCTCCCCCCCCCCCCACACACACACAGGGATACATTCTCACACACACTGCTCACCCCCACCCCACACACACACAGTGATACATTCTCACACACACTGCTCCCCCCCACCCCCCCCCACACACAGGGATACATTCTCACACACACTGCTCACCCCCCCCCCCACACACAGGGATACATTCTCACACACACTGCTCCCCACCCCCCCCCCACACACAGGGATACATTCTCACACACACTGCTCCCCCCCACCCACACACACAGGGATACATTCTCACACACATTGCTCCCCCCCACCCCCCCCCACACACACAGGGATACATTCTCACACACACTGCTCCCCCCACCCCCCCACACACACAGGGATACATTCTCACACACACTGCTCCCCCCCACACACACACACACACACAGGGATACATTCTCACACACACTGCTCCCCCCCACCCCCCCCCCACACACAGGGATACATTCTCACACACACTGCTCCCCCCCCCCCCCCACACACACACAGGGATACATTCTCACACACACTGCTCACCCCCCCCACACACACACACACAGGGATACATTCTCACACACACTGCTCCCCCCCACCCCCCCCCCACACACAGGGATACATTCTCACACACACTGCTCACCCACCCCCCCACACACAGTGATACATTCTCACACACACTGCTCACCCACCCCCCCACACACAGGGATACATTCTCACACACACTGCTCCCCACCCCCCCACACACACACAGTGATACATTCTCACACACACTGCTCCCCCCCCCCCCACACACAGTGATACATTCTCACACACACTGCTCACCCCCCCCCACACACACAGGGATACATTCTCACACACACTGCTCCCCCCCCCCCCACACACAGTGATACATTCTCACACACACTGCTCCCCCCCCCCCACACACAGGGATACATTCTCACACACACTGCTCCCCACCCCCCCACACACACACAGTGATACATTCTCACACACACTGCTCCCCCCCCCCGCCACACACAGGGATACATTCTCACACACACTGCTCCCCCCCACCCCCCCCCCACACACAGGATACATTCTCACACACACTGCTCACCCCCCCCCCCCACACACAGGGATACATTCTCACACACACTGCTCACCCCCCCCCCCCCCACACACACACAGGGATACATTCTCACACACACTGCTCACCCCCCCCCCCCACACACACAGGGATACATTCTCACACACACACTGCTCACCCACCCCCCCACACACAGGGATACATTCTCACACACACTGCTCCCCACCCCCCCACACACACACAGTGATACATTCTCACACACACTGCTCCCCAACCCCCCCCACACACACAGACGCAGTGATACATTCTCACACACACTGCTCCCCACCCCCCCCCCCCACACACACAGTGATACATTCTAACACACACTGCTCACCCCCCCCCACACACACAGTGATACATTCTCACACACACTGCTCCCCACCCCCCCCCACACTCACAGACGCAGTGATACATTCTCACACACACTGCTCACCCACCCCCCCACACACAGGGATACATTCTCACACACACTGCTCCCCACCCCCCCCCACACACACACACACAGTGATACATTCTCACACACACTGCTCACCCACCCCCCCACACACAGACGGATACATTCTCACACACACTCCTCCCCCCCACACACAGACGGATACATTCTCACACACACTGCTCACCCCCCCACACACAGGGATACATTCTCACACACACTGCTCCCCCCCCCCCCACACACACAGTGATACATTCTCACACACACTGCTCCCCACCCCCCCCCACACTCACAGACGCAGTGATACATTCTCACACACACTGCTCACCCACCCCCCCACACACAGGGATACATTCTCACACACACTGCTCCCCACCCCCCCCCACACACACACACACAGTGATACATTCTCACACACACTGCTCACCCACCCCCCCACACACAGACGGATACATTCTCACACACACTCCTCCCCCCCACACACAGACGGATACATTCTCACACACACTGCACCCCCCCACACACACAGGGATACATTCTCACACACACTCCTCCCCCCCACCGACACACAGACACACACAGACATAGCCAGGTGTCTCTACTCCTGTAAAACTAATTGAGAGCTCTGTATTTTATGCCGTGTTCTGCCAATTGATGTGAACCACAGACAGGAAGCTGGAGGCAAAGGTGACAGTGACCCAGGTACTGAACTGAACAGGAGCAAGCTAACCCAGTCCCATTCCCCATGTAACTCCAGTCAAACGTATCCCATGGTCGAGCACTGTAAAGTTGCTGATGTTGAGTGAGGTATTGTTACTGAGTGATACCCTTACCTTGATGTGGTCAGCCAGCTGTACTGTACAATCCTCACTGTGCTCCAACAGGTGGATGCTGTAGAGATGCTGAGGAGACAGCAGAACACAAAGTCACAGCGAGTCTGATCCAAACTCATTCAAAGGCTGGGAATCATGGGCAGTTCAGTGCATTATTAACATCAGCTTGAATCTCATTCCAAATGAAAATCCTGAGCTTAGTTTCAAAAAGCCCCCTCACAGCCTCCAGACTCAGTGTCCAACCCAGTTCCTTCCTAAGCACACACATGCACCACTGCCCATTAATGTCCTTCAGGCAAGGGAACTGCTATCCTGACCGTGCCTGGCCTATATGTGACACCAGACCCAGCAATGTCCCTGATGTCTAACTCCCCCCCCCCCCCCCCAAGGACAGGTGCTCATTGTCGGCCTCGCCAGTGACACCCTGATCCCGTGATGGAATGTTTAAAAAACTCCTGCCTCTCCAGATTGCCTGAATATAACCATCTCACACTGTATCTTCCTGGTTATAATGAGTGGATTATTGCTGGTTACTCAGCTGAGAGAGAGAGAGAGATAGCTCACTGACAGAGACCAAAAGCATCTTCAGGGCGTGGATAGGGTAAATTGGCAAGGTCTTTTCTCCGGGTCCGGGGGTCCACAACTAGAGGGCATAGATTTAGGGTGAGAGGGGAAAGATAGAAAAGGGAACTAAGGGGTAATTTTTTCACACAGAGGGTGGTGCGTGTATGGAATGAACTGCCAGAGGAAGTGGTGGACACTGGTACAATTCCAGCATTTAAAAGGCATCTGGATTGGTATATTTATAGGAAGGGTTTGGAGGGATATGGGGCAAGTGCTGGCAGATGGGTTGGGATGAGTTGGAGTGAAGGGTCTGTTTCTGTGCTGTACATCTCTATGACCGTAACCATGGACAGGTCAGATTGCTGAAAGTTTAATGAGCTAAAACAGTAACTCCGTCTCTCTCCCCCCCACCCCCCACCTTCCCCTTTGTGAATGCTGCCTGAACTGTTGAGTATTTTCTGTTTTTAATTTGCATTCCTACCAACTGTAACATTTTGCCTTTGCATAACTCTGATTGTAACCCAAGTCACCAAGTGGCATTCAGACCCAGTTCAGTAATCAAGAAAAATCCATGGAATCTGACTGAAGGGAGTTAGGGTTGAAACGATAGTGTCACTGGAGTAAAAATCCAGATACAGGATATTCTTCTATAATGTGTGTATCGTCAACACGATTTGGCTGGAATGTGATTGGTGAATGCTTTTTTTAAAAACGCGAACTCCTGTTGGCTGTTACACAATTCCACCCCTGGCACTAGGCGTTACCTAGTGCTGAGTCCACTCGAGGTGCTCACTTCAGGTCAAGCAGACGAGGGTGGATAACGGGGCAAGGTTTTTCTGACCTTATTGTTGATGTTTTTGAGGATGTCTGTCGAAATTATTCCAGGAGGAAAAATGTGGATCTCAAGATTCTCATCGTTACAGATAATGCACCTAAGTCACCCTCCAGTGAGCTTTCTGAAAAGATCAAAGTGCTATTTCTATCTCTGGACACAACCCCTGTCATTCAAACCAAGGACCAGGGTGCAACAGCAGCTTTTAAAGTTTATTATTTAAAGCACACATTCAGGAAGCTCCCCCTTGCAGCTACTGAGGGGGAGAATCAGGACATTGTTCAGTTTGGAAGAATGTGACTGACATCATTGGGGAGGTCTGTGGTGATGTCAGTAAGAACTGGTTGCAGGCAGTTTGGTGGAACCTTCTCCCAGATTTTCTTCATGAGTTTTAAGGAGTTGAACCAACAGAGGTGATCTCAGCAATCAACGAACAAGTTGGATTTGAAGGCGTGGAGACTGAGGATGTTGAGGAGATGCTGCAGTCCCATTGTGAAGACCTCTCTACAGCTGATTTACAACAACTTCTTGTTACGGGGGAAACTGAAGCTGGAGATGAAGACAATGAAGTCCAGGATGTAGCACCACAAGAACTTTCCACTTCCTTTCTGCCTTCTATCCTGAGGGGAGTTGGGAAGCAGTTGCAGCTCCGAGAAGACAATGACTAACATGCAGAATGCAGCAGGATAGCAGTTTGTGGCAGAAACTCTGAACAGCTTCCTCATGGAAGGAGAAAGATGGCAAAACAGCAGAAACTAGCCTCTTTTTTTTAAACCAACCCTCAAGAATCAGTCTGAGCACAATACACCTCGGGCACCCACTGCTGGATTACACCCTGCACCCAGAACTAGACCTGAAAATAACAGAACATAGAACAGTACAGCACAGTACAGGCCCTTCGGCCCTCGATGTTGTGCCGACCTTTTATCCTACTCTAAGATCAGACTAACCTCCATACCCTTTATTGTACCATCATCCATATGTCTATCCAAGAGTCGCTTAAACGTTCCTAAACCCCTCCAAGCCCCTCACCATCCTGACTTGGAAATATATCCCATTCCTTCACTGGTACTGGGTCAAAACCCTGGAATTCCCTCCCTACCAGCATTGTGGGTCAACCCACAGCAAGTGGACTGCAGCGATTCAACAAGGCAGCTCACCCCCACATTCTCAAGGGGCAATTAGGGATGGGCTATCAATACTGGCCAGCCAGCAACGCCCAAGTCCCACATATGAATAAGTTAAAAAAAAAACCATTGGCTAGGCCACGGTGAGAGTACTGAGTGTAGGTCTGGAATCCACATTCTAAGGGGCGAAGGAGCAGAGGAGATTGACCAGGATGTTTCCTGGCCTGGAGAGTTTCAGGGATGGAGAGACCAAGAGATTGACAGCCTGTGGTTGTGCTCCTTTGAGCACAGCAGATTGAGGGGGGGTGGGGGGGGGACATGACTGAGATGGATAAAATGGGGAGGGGGCAGAGACAGGAAGGAACTTGTTCCCCTTGATGGGGGGGGGGGGGGTCAGGGAGCAGAGGGGCCTGGATTGAAGGGAAGGGACTGGAGGTTCAGGGGAGATGTGATGTTTTTCACCCAGAAGGTGGTGGGAATCTGGAATCACTGTCTGGGAAGGAGGGACAGGGTCACATTGAAGAACGATTTAGATGGGCATTTGTGATGCGAAGGCATACAGGCTACGGGCCAAGAGCTGGACAACAGGATGAGAATAGTTAGATGGTTATTGCTGACGAGCATGGCTGCAATGGGCCAAAGGGCCTTTTCCAAAGTGTCAGAGAGATCTGCAGCAATCTCAAAGCCCTCAAGAAGTACCATCAACACAGTTCACACCAGCCGGGAGGGACAGGCGTACCAACACCAACACAGTCCACACCAGCCGGGAGGGACAGGCGTACCAACACCAACACAGTCCACACCAGCCGGGAGGGACAGGCGTACCAACACCAACACAGTCCACACCAGCCGGGAGGGACAGGCGTACCAACACCAACACAGTCCACACCAGCCGGGAGGGACAGGCGTACCAACACCAACACAGTCCACACCAGCCGGGAGGGACAGGCGTACCAACACCAACACAGTCCACACCAGCCGGGAGGGACAGGCGTACCAACACCAACACAGTCCACACCAGCCGGGAGGGACAGGCGTACCAACACCAACACAGTCCACACCAGCCGGGAGGGACAGGCGTACCAACACCAACACAGTCCACACCAGCCGGGAGGGACAGGCGTACCAACACCAACACAGTCCACACCAGCCGGGAGGGACAGGCGTACCAACACCAACACAGTCCACACCAGCCGGGAGGGACAGGCGTACCAACACCAACACAGTCCACACCAGCCGGGAGGGACAGGCGTACCAACACCAACACAGTCCACACCAGCCGGGAGGGACAGGCGTACCAACACCAACACAGTCCACACCAGCCGGGAGGGACAGGCGTACCAACACCAACACAGTCCACACCAGCCGGGAGGGACAGGCGTACAACACCAACACAGTTCACACCAGCCGGGAGGGACAGGTATACTAACACCAACGTCCTGGAAACAGCCATTAACAGCAATGCTGACGCCATGATCCTCCAAAGGCCAGGGTGCTGGGCTGGCCACACGCTTAGGACACCTGCCTTCCAAAAGAAATCTTCTTTGCCCAGCTCAAGAAGGCACTCGAATGAGGAGGACAAAGTGTTCGAAAGCTCCTTTAGCAATGAAGCACACATCCTCACGTATGGGAGACCCTCCAACTGACTTGGAACAATGTCCGTCTGGAGGGTGACAATTCTTTTCGAACACCCGTCAGCAAGAGGGAGAAAGGAGAAGGAGCTGGAGAAAGGAATGCCCAAATCCAAGGACCACTTTCACCTCCTGGAAACATGTGCCAAAGGAGCGAAGGCTCTGGGATCAGGCGTATGTGCCACAGAGGGAACCACACGAGCCATCCGCAGTGGGGAGTGAGTGAACATAGAACATAGAAGAATACAGCGCAGTACAGGCCCTTCGGCCCTCGATGTTGTGCCGATCAAAGCCCACCTAACCTACACTAAGCCACTATCCTGCATATACCTATCCAATGCCCGCTTAAATACCCATAAAGAGGGAGAGTCCACTACTGCAGCTTCTCTATATCCAGTGATGCTAATCTGGGCCATATCCGAAGGATTGGTGCATTGGATGGAACAGTATGTCCCTTTGTCTGTCTGCAACAAGCAAGTTACTGATGGTTACCAACCAATCAGCATTGCCCTCTCATCGCATGGTGGTTTTCCCCTTGAATTGGTATTTCTTGCGAATTGTCCCTCTTTGTACAACACAATGAGCTTGGATAAAATGTTTCTTTTCTCAGCAATACCTCACTGATGATAACCATAGAGAACTTTCTGATACTCACCAGGGAGAACGCATCAATCATCATATCAGAGAGAACCCACTCACCATAAACTCAGTCATCCACTGACAGTAACCTAATCCTAATTCACCAATAGTGATGAAGGATAATACATTGACAGTGACCTGACCATAACCCTTGGTAACTAACTGCCAGAGACCACTGATAGTAACACTGTGATAGTTGGTCATTAATAACTCTGTACTGACAGCAACTAGGGTTCAAATGGTGGAGCCAGTGGCATACGAGCATTGCCCCTGACAAACAAACCTGATGGTTCAGAGAATGCTGTGGGAGATGTGACCTCAAATCCAACTACAGCATCTGGCTGAATTAAAATTCCATGAAAAGAAGCCAGGCTGAGGAACAGGAAATGCTCAGTGATCTCGATCAGTTACTGACTGTGACTTTGGGCCAATGGTACCTGATAGTATTTAATGGCTTTGGTGAGAGGCTCCACATTAACAGTCTCGTCCAATTGATCTTTGTGAAGGAGTTCAATGAGGAAATCCAGAGATCTCTCATGTACGCTCATCTCAGGGTAAAGACCTCCAATCTTCTTATAGACATCCACACTGCATTGATCTAGAGCTCTGGGAAACAAATACCAGTTAACAAAGATCACACACACAAACTAGCATTTGTCCAAAATTCCATCCCTTACATTCAGGAAAGGTCATGGTCAACTGGGACAGAATGGGGGGGGGGGGGGGGGGTGGTGGTGTTCCCATACATCTGCTGCAATTGTCCTTCTAGATGGGTTTGGAAGGTGCTGTCTGGGTAGCTTGGTTGAATTTCTGCAGTGCATCTTGCAGCTAGCACACACTGTGGCTATTGAGCATCGGTGGGGGAGGGAGGGGATGTTTGTGAACGTGGTACCAATCAAGCGCAGGCTGCTTTGTCTTGGATGGAGTTGTTGGAACTGCAAGTGGGAGTATTCCCTCACCCTCCTGATGTCTTCCTTGGAGATGGTGGATAGACTTTGGGGAGTCAGGAGGTGAATTACTCGCTGCAGTATTCCCAGACTCTGACCTGCTCTTGTGGTCACTGTGCTTATGTGGTGAGTTCTGTTCAGTTACTGGTCAATGTTAGGTTGTGGCCACATTATGTCAAGTCAGTGTATGAAGCTGAGTGACGTACTGTCCCAAAAGCCAGTTCTCTGGCATTAATCAGGCTTACTGTTCATATTTGTGCAGCGTGGCCTGTAGCAGAGTCAGTGAATAAACCAGGCCAGCACCAAAGCTCATCTGTTCACCCAGTGTCCCCCTCAGGCCCTGACGCTCACTGTAATCCTCATTCAGCTCAAACTTGTCTTGAGCATGTTTGCTAATCAGCTCCGCCTGGAAAGGAACAAGGAAATAATCAACAACTCTCTCAGATATCAACCACAGCTCGAGTCACAAACCATCCAGCCCTGCTCACTTCAAACCATTCCAACAGACCCACCATCGTCAAGCACCAGGCCATGTCTGACCCACGCTGTATCCTTCACGACTGACCCTCACACAGTGCGGTACACCCACAAACTGACCCTCACACAGTGCGGTAATCCCCACACACTGACCCTCACACAGTGCGGTACACCCACACACTGACCCTCACACAGTGCGGTACACCCACACACTGACCCTCACACAGTGCGGTAATCCCCACACACTGACCCTCACACAGTGCGGTAATCCCCACACACTGACCCTCACACAGTGCGGTAATCCCCACACACTGACCCTCACACAGTGCGGCACACCCACACACTGACCCTCACACAGTGCGGTAATCCCCACACACTGAACCTCACACAGTGCGGTACGCCCACACACTGACCCTCACACAGTGCGGTAATCCCCACACACTGACCCTCACACAGTGCGGTAATCCCCACACACTGACCCTCACACAGTGCGGTAATCCCCACACACTGACCCTCACACAGTGCGGTAATCCCCACACACTGACCCTCACACAGTGCGGTAATCCCCACACACTGACCCTCCCACAGTGCGGTAATCCCCACACACTGACCCTCCCACAGTGCGGTAATCCCCACACACTGACCCTCACACAGTGCGGTAATCCCCACACACTGACCCTCACACAGTGCGGTAATCCCCACACACTGACCCTCCCACAGTGCGGTAATCCCCACACACTGACCCTCCCACAGTGCGGTAATCCCCACACACTGACCCTCACACAGTGCGGTAATCCCACACACTGACCCTCACACAGTGCGGTAATCACCAGACACTGACCGTCACACAGTGCGGTAATCCCCACACACTGACCCTCACACAGTGAGGTACACCCACACACTGACCCTCACACAGTGCGGTAATCCCCACACACTGACCCTCGCACAGTGCGGTAATCCCCACACACTGACCCTCACATAGAGGGGTGCACCCCCACACTGACCCTCACACAGTGCGGTAATCCCCACACACTGACCCTCACACAGTGCGGTAATCCCCACACACTGACCCTCACACAGTGCGGTAATCCCCACACACTGACCCTCACACAGTGCGGTAATCCCCACACACTGACCCTCACACAGTGCGGTAATCCCCACACACTGACCCTCACACAGTGCGGTAATCCCCACACACTGACCCTCACACAGTGTGGTACACCCACACACTGACCCTCACACAGTGCGGTAATCCCCACACACTGACCCTCACACAGTGCGGTAATCCCCACAAACTGACCCTCACACAGTCCGGTAATCCCCACACACTGACCCTCACACAGTCCGGTAATCCCCACACACTGACCCTCACACAGTACGGTAATTCCGCACACTGACCCTCACACAGTGCGGTAATCCCCACACACTGACCCTCACACAGTGTGGTAATTCCCACACACTGACCCTCACACAGTGTGGTACACCCACACACTGACCCTCACACAGTGCGGTAATCCCCACACACTGACCCTCACACAGTGCGGTAATCCCCACACACTGACCCTCACACAGTGCGGTAATCCCCACAAACTGACCCTCACACAGTCCGGTAATTCCCACACACTGACCCTCACACAGTACGGTAATTCCGCACACTGACCCGCACACAGTGCGGTAATCCCCACACACTGACCCGCACACAGTGCGGTAATCCCCACACACTGACCCGCACACAGTGCGGTAATCCCCACACACTGACCCGCACACAGTGCGGTAATCCCCACACACTGACCCGCACACAGTGCGGTAATCCCCACACACTGACCCGCACACAGTGCGGTAATCCCCACACACTGACCCGCACACAGTGCGGTAATCCCCACACACTGACCCTCACACAGTGCGGTACACCCACACACTGACCCGCACACAGTGCGGTAATCCCCACACACTGACCCGCACACAGTGCGGTAATCCCCACACACTGACCCGCACACAGTGCGGTAATCCCCACACACTGACCCGCACACAGTGCGGTAATCCCCACACACTGACCCGCACACAGTGTGGTACTCCCACACACTGACCCGCACACAGTGTGGTACTCCCACACACTGACCCGCACACAGTGCGGTAATCCCCACACACTGACCCTCACACAGTGCTGTACGCCCACACACTGACCGTCACACATTGCGGTAATCCCCACACACTGACCCTCACACAGTGCTGTACGCCCACACACTGACCCTCACACAGTGCAGTACGCCCACACACACACACCCTCACACGGTGCAGAACACCCACACACTGATCCGCACACAGTGCGGTACTCCCACACACTGACCCTCACACAGTGCAGTACGCCCACACACTGACCCTCACACAGTGCAGTAAACCCCACACACTGACCCTCACACAGTGCGGTAATCCCCACACACTGACCCTCACACAGTGCGGTAATCCCCACACACTGACCCTCACACAGTGCGGTAATCCCCACACACTGACCCTCACACAGTGCGGTAATCCCCACACACAGTGCGGTACACCCACAAACTGACCCTCACACAGTCCGGTAATTCCCACACACTGACCCTCACACAGTACGGTAATTCCGCACACTGACCCGCACACAGTGCGGTAATCCCCACACACTGACCCTCACACAGTGCAGTAAACCCCACACACTGACCCTCACACAGTGCGGTAATCCCCACACACTGACCCTCACACAGTGCGGTAATCCCCACACACTGACCCTCACACAGTGCGGTAATCCCCACACACTGACCCTCACACAGTGCGGTAATCCCCACACACTGACCCTCACACAGTGCAGTAAACCCCACACACTGACCCTCACACAGTGCGGTAATCCCCACACACTGACCCTCACACAGTGCGGTAATCCCCACACACTGACCCTCACACAGTGCGGTAATCCCCACACACTGACCCTCACACAGTGCAGTAAACCCCACACACTGACCCTCTCACAGTGCGGTAATCCCCACACACTGACCCTCACACAGTGCGGTAATCCCCACACACTGACCCTCACACAGTGCGGTAATCCCCCACACACTGACCCTCACAGTTATTTCCTGTGTATACCCCTTTGCCTATAGTTCCTCTGTCTCCCTGTATTTGAATTGTTGCGTTCCATCTTTCCCTGTTTCCTTTCCCCTTTGTGGTCTTTCTGTCGCTCCCTCCGCCCAATGTATTGAATGGGGCCCACCTTGCAGATGAGGCGTGGGATCAGGAGGAGAACCAGAATGGAGTCATGGTCCCCACCATGACGCAGGAAGGAGTTGGGCATGAAGGAGGTCAGTAAGGAGACATGCCGGTTTGCCTGGTGCACCTCCATCTTCCGCAGTTCCATCTCGATAGCCTGGAGAGACAGGGAGGCACAGTGAAACAGAGTAATGAGTGGTACCATCAGGGGCTAAATTATCCAGTCACCCAGACCACGTCCTGGGGACCTGGGTTCCAATCGTGGCAATACAAGCTTCATAACTGAGAACCTAATCATGACCATGAAATCCATTGTGGAACGTTGGAAAATCCAAGCATGTTTATTCATGTCGCTTTGGGAACTAAACTGCTGCTCCTGCCTGGTTGGGCCTACTATCCACTCGGGAGGGGACAGGAGCCCCATATTCCTGGATCTTGCAGCCTGTATGGATGAAGGATTCGGGAGCAGTGCCATGGTGCTGTGGTTCAGGAGGGAACTTCGGCACAGGAGCACATGGGGTGGCACGGTGGTTAGCACTCCTGCCTCAAAGTGCAAGAGACCTGGGTTCAAATCCCGCCTCAGGCATCTGTCTGTGTGGAGTTTGCACATTCTCCCCGTGTCTGCGTGGGTTTCCTCCGGGTGCTCCGGTTTCCTCCCACTGTCCAAAACTGTGCAGGTCAGAGTGGATTGGCCATGGGAAGTTGCCTGTAGTGTTAGGTGAAGGGGTAAATGTAGGGGAATGGGTCTGGGTGGATTGCTGTTTGGAGGGTCGGTGGGACTTGTTGGGCTGAAGGGCCTGTTTCCACACTGCAAGTAATCTAATCTAATCTCATCATTCAGCCCCTCCAGCCATTCAATGAGGTTCTGTCTGATAGACCACAGAACCTTACAGTGCAGGACCAGTCCCTCAACCCTCGGTGTTGGAACCAATCTGAAGCCCATCTAACCTACACTATTCCATTCTCATCCATATGTTTCTCCAAAGATCATTGAAATGCCGTTAAAGTTGGTGAGTCGACTACTGTTGTAGGCAGTGTGTTCCATACCCTTACTACTCCGAGTAAAGAAACTCCCTCTGACATCTGTCCTATATCTATCACCCCTCAATTTAAAGCTATGACCCCTCGTGCTCACTGTCACCATACTTGTAAAAAGTCTCTCCCTGTCCACCCTATCTAACCCTCTGATTATCTTGTATGTCTCTATTAAGTCACCTCTCAACCTCCTTCTCTCTAATGAAAACAGCCTCAAGTCCCTCAGCCTTTCCCCGTAAGACCTTCCCTCCAAACCAGGCAACATCCCAGTAAATCTCCTCTGCACCCTTTCCAAAGCTTCCACATCCTTCTTATAATGCAGTGACCAGAACTGGACACAATACCCCAAGTGTGGCCGTACCAGAGTTTTGTACAACTGGAGCATAAGCTCCTGGTTCCGGAACTCGATCCCTCTATTAATAAAAGCCAAAACACTGTATGCCTTCTTAACCCAGTCAATCTGGGTGGCAACTTTCAAGGATCTGTGTACCTGGACACCGAGATCTCTCTGCTCATCTACACTACCAAGAATCTTACCATTAAACTAGTACTTTGCATTCCGGTTACTCCGACCAAAGTGAATCACCTCACACTTGTCCCCATTAAACTCCATTTGCCACCTCTCAGCCCAGCTCTGCAGCTTATCTATGTCTCTCTGTAACCTACTACATCCTTAGTCACTATCCACAACTCCACCGACCTTAGTGTCATCTGCGAATTTACTAACCCATCCTTCTACGTCCTCATGCAGGTCATTTATAAAAATGACGAACAGCAGTGGACCCAACACTGGCCCTTGCGGTACACCACTGGTAACTGGACTCCAGGGTGAACATTTCCCATCAACCACCACCCTCTGTCTTCTTTCAGCAAGCCAATTACTGACCCAAACTGCTATATCTCCCACAATCCCATTCCTCCGCATTTTGTACAATAGCCTACTGTGGGGAACCTTATTGAACGCCTTACTGAAACCCATATACACCACATCAACCACTTTACCCTCATCTACCTGTTTGGTCACCTTCTCAAAAGAACTCAATAAGGTTTGTGAGGCACAGCCTACCCTTCACAAAATCGTGCTGACTATCCCTAATCAAATTATTCCTTTCCAGATGATTATAAATTCTCTCTCTCATAACCTTTTCAAACACTTTAACCACAACCAAAGTAAAGCCCACTGGTCTATAATTACCAGGGATATCTCTACTCCCCTTCTTGAACAAGGGAACCACATTTGCTATCCTCCAGTCTTCTGGCACTACTCCTGTAAACAACAACGATGTAAAGATCAATGCCAAAGGCTCGGCAATCTCCTCCCTGGCTTCCCAGAGAACCCTGGGATAAATCCCATCCGGCCCAGGGGACTTATCTATTGTCACACTTTCCAGAATTGCTAACACCTCCCCCTTGTGAAGCTTAATCCAGTGTAGTCCAGTAGCCTGTATCTCAGTGTTCTCCTCGACTATATTGTCTTTTTCCAGTGTGAATAGAACATAGAACATTACAGTGCAGTACAGGCCCTTCGGCCCTCGATGTTGCGCCGACCTGTCTCACCAATCTGAAGCCCATCTAACCTACACTATTCCATGTACGTCCATATGCCTGTCCAATGACGACTTAAATGTACGTAAAGTTGGCGAATCTACTACCGTTTCAGGCAAAGCATTCCATACCCTTACTACTCTCTGACTAAAGAAACTCCCTCTGACATCTGTCCTATATCTATCACCCCTCAATTTAAAGCTATGTCCCCTCGTGCTCACCGTCACCATACCTGGAAAAAGGCTCTCCCTGTCCACCCTATCCACCCCTCTGATTACCTTATACTGATGAAAAATATTCATTTTGCGCTTCCCCTATCTCCTCGGACTCCCCGCACAACTTCCCAAGACTATACCTGATTTGCCCTAATCTTACTCTCGTCCCTCTTGTATTCCTGATATACCTATAGAAAGCTTTAGGGTTTTCCTTGATCCTATCTGCCAATGACTTCTCATGTCCCCTCCTGGCTCTTCTTAGCTCTCTCTGTAGGTCTTTCCTGACTGACCTGTAACTCTCCAGCGCCCTCACTGAGCCTTTATGTTTCATCCTAACATAAGCCACCTTCTTTCTCTTGACAAAAGATTCAACTTCTTTCATAAACAACAGCTCCCTAACTTGACCACTTCCTCCCTGCCTGACAGGTACACACTTAGCAAGGACAAGCAGTAGCTGTTCCTTGAATAAGCTCCACATTTCAATTGTGCCCATCCCCTGCAGTTTCCTTCCCCATCCTATCCATTATAAATCTTGCCTAATCGCCACATAATTGCCATTCCCCCAGCTACATCGCTTGCCCCGCGGTATGTACTTATCCTTTTCCATCACTAAAGTGAACATAACTGAATTGTGGTCACGATCACCAAAGTGCTCATCTCCCTCCAGGTCTAACACCTGGCTGGGCTCATTACCCAATATCAAATCCAAACTGGCCTTACCCCTTGTCGGCCTGTCTACATACTGGGTCAGAAAACCCTCCTGCGCACACTGGACAAAACCTGACCCATCTATAGTACTCGTTCTATAGTGTTCCCAGTCAATATTTGGAAAATTGGAGTCCCCCATGACAACGACCCTGTCTCTCTCACTCCTATCGAGAATCATCTTTGCGATCTTATCCTCGACATCACTGGAACCTTTCAGAAGCCTTGAGAAAACTCCCAGAGTGACCTCTCCTTTCCTATTTCTAACCCCAGCCCATACTACCTCAGTTGGCGAGTCCCCTAACATCCTTTCTGCAACTGTAATACTGTCTTTGACTAGAACATAGAAACATAGAAAAATACAGCGCAGTACAGGCCCTTCAGCCCTCGATGTTGCGCCGATCCAAGCCCACCTAACCTACACTCGCCCAATAACCTCCATATGCTTGTCCAATGCCCGTTTAAATGCCCATAAAGAGGGAGAGTCCACCACTGATACTGGCAGGGCATTCCATGAACTCTCAACCCGCTGAGTAAAAAATCTACCCCTAACATCTGTCCTATACCTACCACCCCTTAATTTAAAGCTCTGTCCCCTGGTAACAGCTGACTTCATTAGCGGAAAAAGGTTCTCACTGTCAACCCTATCTAAACCCTAAATCTTGTACACCTCTATCAAGTCACCCCTAAACCTTCTTTTCTCCAATGAAAACAGCCCCAAGTGCCTCAGCCTTTCCTCATAGGATCTTCCTACCATACCAGGCAACATCCTGGTAAACCTCCTCTGCACCCGTTCCAGTGCTTCCACATCCTTCCTATAGTATGGCGACCAAAACTGCACACAATATTCCAGATGAGGCCGCACCAGAGTCTTATACAACTGCAGCATGACCTCAGGACTCCGGAACTCAATTCCTCTACCAATAAAAGCCAGTACGCCATATGCCTTCTTCACTGCACTATTTACCTGGGTGGCAACTTTCAGAGATCTGTGTACATGGACACCAAGATCCCTCTGCTCATCCACACGACCAAGTAGTCTACCATTAGCCCAGTAATCCATCTTCTTGTTACTCTTACCAAAGTGAATGACTTCACACTTAGCTACATTGAACTCCATTTGCCACCTTACTGCCCAACTCTGCAGCTGATCTATATCGCGCTGTAACCTGCCACATCCTTCTTCACTGTCCACAACTCCACCGACTTTCGTATCATCCGCAAACTTGCTCACCCAGCCTTCAAGCCCCTCCTCCAGGTCATTTATAAAAATGACAAACAGCAATGGTCCCAAAACAGATCCTTGTGGAACACCGCTAGTAACTGCACTCCAAGATGAACCTATACCATCAACTACTACCCTCTGTCTCCTTCCAGCCAACCAATTCCTAATCCAAACCTCTAATGCACCCTCAATGCCATACCTCCGTAGTTTTTGCATTAGCCTGCCATGGGGTACCTTATCGAACGCCTTACTAAAATCCATATACACCACATCTACTGCTTTACCCTCGTCCACTTCCTTGGTCACCTTCTCAAAGAATTCAATAAGGTTTGTGAGGCACGACCTGCCCTTCACAAAACCATGCTGACTATCCTTGATCACATTATTCCTATCCAGATGTTCATAAATCCTATCCCTTACAATTCTCTCTAAGACTTTGCCCACAACAGAAGTGAGACTCACTGGCCTATAGTTACTAGGATTATCCCTACTCCCCTTCTTGAACAAGGGGACCACATTCGCTATCCTCCAGTCTTCTGGCACTATTCCTGTAGACAACGACAACATAAAAATCAAGGCCAATGGCTCCGCTATCTCCTCCCTAGCTTCCCAGAGAATCCTAGGATAAATGCCATCAGGCCCAGGGGACTTATCTATTTTCACCCTTTCCAGAATTTCCAACACCTCTTCCCTACATACCTCAAAGCCATCCATTCTAATTAATTGTGACTCGGCAACAATGTCCTGTTCCTGAGTGAATACTGACGAAAAGTATTCATTCAGTGTCTCCCCAATCTCTTCAGCCTCCACACACAACTTCCCACTACTGTCCTTGACTGGACCTATTCCTACCCTAGTCATCCTTTTCTTCCTGACATACCTATAGAAAGCCTTAGGGTTTTCCCTAATCCTACCAACTAAGGACTTTTCATGTCCCCTCCTTGCTGCTCTTAGCTCTCTCTTTACATCCTTCCCGGCTACCTTATAACTCTCAATCGCCCCAACTGAACCTTCACGCCTAATCTTAACATAGGCCGCCCTCTTCCCTTTCACAAGGGATTCCAATTCCTTATTAAACCACGGCTCCCTCACAAGACCATTTACTCCCTGCCTGACAGGTACATACTTATCAAGGACACCCATTAGCTGTTCCTTGAACAATCTCCACATATCAATTGCGCCCTTGACTTGAAGCCTACTTTTCCAATCCACACATCCTAAGTCGTGCCTCACTGCATCGTAATTTCCCTGCCCCCAGCTATAACTCTTGCCCTGCAGTGCACACTTATCCCTCTCCATCACTAGAGTAAAGGTCACCGAATTGTGGTCACTGTCCCCAAAGTGCTCACCTACCTCCAAGTCTAACACCTGGCCTGGTTCGTTACCTGGAACCAAATCCAGTATAGCCTCACCTCTTGTTGGCCTGTCTACATATTGTGTCAGGAAACCCTCCTGCACACATTGGGCAAACACCGACCCATCTAACGAACTCGAGCTATAGCTTTCCCAGTCAATATCTGGGAAGTTAAAGGCCCCCATAACAACCACCCTATTACTTTCACTCTTCTCCTGAATCATCCTCGCAATACTTTCCTCTATTCTCTCGGACTATTAGGAGGCCTGAAGAAAACTCCTAACAGGGTGACCTCACCTTTCCTATTTCTAACCTCCGCCCACACTACCTCAGATGGCAAGTCTTCCTCCATCACCCTTTCTACTGCTGTAATACTATCCTTGACAAGCAATGCCACACCTCCCCCTCTTTTACCCCCATCTCTGACCCGACTAAAACATTTAAACCCTGGAACCTGCAACAGCCAATCCTGTCCCTGATCTACCCACGTCTCTGTAATGGCCACAACATCGAAGTCCCAGGTCCCAGGTACCAACCCACGCTGCAAGCTCACCTACCTTATTTCTGGCATTGAAGTATACACACTTCAAGCCACCTTCCCGTTTACCGGCACCCTCCTTCGAGATCGATGCCATGTTCCTAACCTCCCTACACTCAAGGTCCTGTACCCTAAAGCTACAGTCCAGACTCCCATGCCCCTGCAGAGTTAGTTTAAACCCCCCCCAAGAGCACTAGCAAACCTCCCCCCAAGGATACTGGTGCCCCTCAGGTTCAGGTGTAGACCATCCTGTTTATAGAGGTCCCACCTTCCCCAGAAAGAACCCCAGTTATCCAAGTACCGAAATCCCTCCCTCCTGCACCATCCCTGTAGCCACGTATTTAACTGTTCTCTCTCCCTGTTCCTCGACTCTCTATCACGTGGCACGGGTAACAAACCAGAGACAACAACTCTGTTCGTTCTAACTCTGAGCTTCCAACCTAGCTCCCTAAAAGCCTGTCTAACATCCTCAGCCCTCCTCCTACCTATGTCATTGGTGCCAATATGGACCACGATCTGGGGCTGCTCCCCCTCCCCCTTAAGGACCCGGAAAACACGATCAGAGACATCACGTACCCTTGCACCTGGGAGGCAACATACCAAACGTGAGTCTCTCTCGTTCCCACAAAACCGCCTATCTGTGCCCCTCACTATTGAGTCCCCAATAACTATCCCTCTACCTTTCTCCACCCTTCCCTTCTGAGCAACGGGGACAGGCTCCGTGCCAGAGGCCTAAGCCCCGTCACTTACCCCTGGTAAGTCATCCCCCCCGACAAGTATCCAAAACGGAATACTCGTTATTGAGGGGAACGACCGCAGGGGGTCCCTGCACTGGCTGCTTCCTCCCACTCCCCCTCACTGTCACCCATCTCTCTATAACTTTCGGAGTAACTACTTCCCTAAAGCTCCGATCTATGACCACCTCTGCCTCCCGAATGATCCGCAGTTCATCCAACTCCAGCTCCATAGAACATAGAACATAGAACAATACAGCACAGAACAGGCCCTTCGGCCCACGATGTTGTGCCGAACTTCTATCCTAGATTAAGCACCCATCCATGTACCTATCCAAATGCCGCTTAAAGGTCGTCAATGAATCTGACTCTACCACTCCCTCGGGCAGCGCATTCCATGCCCCCACCACTCTCTGGGTAAAGAACCCACCCCTGACATCTCCCCTATACCTTCCACCCTTCACCTTAAATTTATGTCCCCTTGTAACACTCTGTTGTACCCGGGGAAAAAGTTTCTGACTGTCTACTCTATCTATTCCTCTGATCATCTTATAAACCTCTATCAAGTCACCCCTCATCCTTCGCCGTTCCAACGAGAAAAGGCCGAGAACTCTCAACCTATCCTCGTACGACCTACTCTCCATTCCAGGCAACATCCTGGTAAATCTTCTCTGCACCCTCTCCAAAGCTTCCACATCTTTCCTAAAGTGAGGCGACCAGAACTGCACACAGTACTCCAAATGTGGCCTAACCAAAGTCCTGTACAGCTGCAACATCACCTCACGACTCTTGAATTCAATCCCTCTGCTAATGAACGATAATACTCCATAGGCCTTCTTACAAACTCTATCCACCTGAGTGGCAACCTTCAAAGATCTATGTACATAGACCCCAAGATCCCTCTGTTCCTCCACCTGACCAAGAACCCGACCATTAACCCTGTATTCCGCATTCTTATTTGTTCTTCCAAAATGGACAACTTCACACTTGGCAGGGTTGAACTCCATCTGCCACTCCTCAGCCCAGCTCTGCATCATATCTAAGTCCCTCTGCAGCCGACAACAGCCCTCCTCGCTGTCCACAACTCCACCTATCTTTGTATCATCTGCAAATTTACTGACCCACCCTTCGACTCCCTCATCCAAGTCATTAATAAAAATTACAAACAGCAGAGGACCCAGAACTGATCCCTGCGGAACTCCACTTGTAACTGGACTCCATGCTGAATATTTACCATCTACCACCACTCTCTGACTTCGACCGGTTAGCCAGTTCTCTATCCAATTGGCCAAATTTCCCTCTATCCCATGCCTCCTGACTTTCCGCATAAGCCTACCATGGGGAACCTTATCAAATGCCTTACTCCAGTTCCCTGACACGGTCTTGGAGGAGCTGGAGATGGGTGCACTTCTTGCAAGTGTAATCAGGAGGGACGACCATGGCATCCCTCACCTCATACATGTTGCAAGAGGAACATTGCACTGCCTTCACTGCCATCCCTCTAAAAGGTAAACTTTAAAAACTAGATCTAAAGAAACAAACAAGCAAAATGCAGCACTTACCTGCTTATCACAACATGACTAACAATGCTACACCTCCCCCTCTTTTACCATCTTCTCTGTTCTTACTGAAACATCTAAATCCTGGACCCTGCAACACCCATTCCTGTCCCTGCTCTATCCATGTCTCCAAAATGGCCACAACATCGAAATCCCAGGTACCAACCCATGCTGCAAGTTCACCCACCTTATTCCAGATGCTCCTGGTGGTGAAGTCGACACACTTCAAACCACCTTCCTGCTTGCTGGTGAACTCTTATGACCTTGAAACCATATTTCTGACCTCACTACTCTCAACCTCCTGGACAATGGAACTACAATTCAGGTTCCCACCCCCCTGCGGGATTAGTTTAAACCCTCCTGAAGAACATTAGCAAATCCTGGGGGGGGCGCACTGCAGTGGACAGCTGGAACTGACAACCGGAAGCGGCAGATTTAAACCACTACAAATGCCGGAGGAAAGATCACAGAAGCGCTTCACAGGAGGCTCCTAAGCACTGAGGATGTCACCTAGACAGGGGACGAAACGTCTGTGACACAAATTCCCAGCTCGGCGAACAGAACCACAACAAGGAACATGTTCATCTTGGTGTCCAGTTACTAGTGGTGTACCGCAAGGGTCGGTGTTGGGTCCACTGCTGTTCGTCATTTTTATAAACGACCTGGATGAGGGCGTAGAAGGGTGGGTTAGTAAATTCGCAGATGACACTAAGGTCGGTGGAGTTGTGGATAGTGACGAAGGATGTTGTAGGTTACAGAGAGACATAGATAAGCTGCAGAGCTGGGCTGAGAGGTGGCAAATGGAGTTTAACGGGGACAAGTGTGAGGTGATTCACTTTGGTCGGAGTAACCGGAATGCAAAGTACTGGGCTAATGGTAAGATTCTTGGTGGTGTAGATGAGCAGAGAGATCTCAGTGTTCATGTGCACAGATCCTTGAAAGTTGCCACCCAGATTGACAGGGTTAAGAAGGCATACAGTGTTTTAGCTTTTATTAATAGAGGGATTGAGTCCTGGAACCAGGAGCTTATGTTGCAGCTGTACAAAACTCTGGTGCGGCCGCACTTGGAGTATTGTGTACAGTTCTGGTCACCGCATTATAAGAAGGATGTGGAAGCTTTGGAAAGGGTTCAGGGGAGATTTACTGGGATGTTGCCTGGTATGGAGGGAAGGTCTTACGAGGAAAGGCTGAGGGACTTGAGGCTGTTTTCATTCGAGAGAAGGAGGTTGAAAGGTGACTTAATAGAGACATAAGATAATCAGTGGGTTAGAGTGGACAGGGAGATCCTTTTTCCAAGTATGGGGACAGTGAGCACGAGGGGGCAGAGCTTTAAATTGAAGGGTGATAGATATAGGACAGATGTCAGAGGTAGTTTCTTTTCTCAGAGAGTAGTAAGGGTATGGAATGCTTTGCTTGCAACGGTAGTAGATTCGCCAAGTTTAAGTACATTTAAGTGGTCATTGGACAAACATGTGGATGTACGTGGAATAGAGTAGGTTAGATGGGCTTCAGATTAGCAAGACAGGGCGGTGCAACATCGAGGGCCAAAGGGCCTGTACTGTGCTGGAATGTTCTATGTTCTATTAAGATCAATGGGGTGCAAGGTGAAGACTGGGTGGCGGGGGGGGGGGGGGGGGCTTTCTATCCTTGTTGCAGTTGGAGGGGTGGGGGTTCGAGGGCAGAGGTGTGGGAAGTGGATGCGCTGGAGGGCATTGTTGACAATGTGGGAAGGGAAATTGCAGTCCCTGAACTAGGAAGGCCATCCTGGTCCATTATTAAGGATGAGATTGTGGAATCCTTGGAAGTCCATGGTAAAATAGGACTGGATCAGCACGGCTGTCATAAAGGGGAGGCCATGCCTGACAAACCTGTTCCAATTCTTTGAGGAGATAGAGAGCAAGTTAGACTGAGGAGAGCCAGTGGGCATGATCTATTTAGATTCCAGAAGGTCTTTGACAAGGTGCTGCGCAGGAAGCTGCTAAACAACATAACAGCCCACGGTGTTGGGGACAACGTACTGGCATGGATAGAGGATTGGCTGAATGGTAGAAGACAGAGAGAGTGTGGATCAAGGGTCTGTTTCAGGATGGCAATCAGTGACTAGTGGGGTTCCACAGTGGTCAGTGTTGGCAGCACAACTACTCACAGTGTACATGAAGGAACTGAGGGCATTGTTACTGAGTCTACAGGTGACAGAAAGATAGGTAACGTTGAGGAAGCAGGGAGGCTGCAGGAGGACTTGGACAGGCTGGGAAAGTGGACAAAGTGGAAGATGGAATAGTGTCAGAAAGTGTGAGGTTATGCACTTTGGTAGGAAGAATAGAGGCATCGTTTTTTTTGTGTGGGAAAAGGCTTTACAAATCTGGAGCACAAAGGGACTTGGGAGTCCTCATTCAGGATTCTCCTCACGTTCACGTGCAGATTCAGTTGGCAGTTAGGAAGGCAAATGCAACGTTAGCATTCATTTCAAGAGGACCAGAATACAAGAGATACAAATGTACTGTTGAGGCTGTAGGAGACTCTGGTCAGACCATCTTTGGAATATTGAGAGCAGCTTTGGGTCCTGTACCCAAGCAAGGATGTGCTAGTGTTGGAGTTTGCATGTATGATCCTGGGGATGAAGGACTTGTCATATATGGAGTGGTTGAGGACCCTGGGTCTGTACTCGCTGGAGTTTAGAAGGATGGGGGAGGGGATCCGATTGAGACTTACAGAATAATGACAGTACTTCATCACACTGCTGTCCACGAATGATGACAGGGTTCAGGACGGGAATTACTCGCTGCAGTATGCCCAGCCTCGTGACCTGCCCTTGTAGTCACTGTGTTTATGTGATGAGTCCTGTTGAGTTTCTGGTCAGTGGTAACCTGCAGGATGTTAACAGTGGGGGATACTGTGATGGGAACACCGACTGAATGTAAAAGTGGTAAAATTGGGTCTTCGTGGTGACAGTCATTGTTTGACATTTGTGTGGCACTTGTCAGCCCAAGCCTGGATATTGTCCAGATCTTGTTGCATTTGAACATGGACTGCTTCAGTATCTCAGGAGTCAGGAATGGTGCTGAACACTGTGCAAGATAGAAACCTGGTTCACGCTTTCTGCTAACCTGTCAATCTGTCAAGGGTGGAAAAGTCAGGGAAATCGAGAAACATTTGCACAATTTGATAAAATCTTGAACAGATGGCTCCAGGAAGTTGCTTTGCCAGTGAACAGTGACAATGATATAATGATGTATGTACACCCTTCAGATCTGCAATACAGCAGGAGGCTGTTCACTGTCACTCCTGGGCTCCCACCTTCCAGATGGTAAGGATCTCATTCCCCCTTCCTTCAGGCTCTGGGTTTTACCTCATGTAACTACCTGCCAAAATGATCACTGTTTCCTCCTGGTGCCTTGGGCTTTATTTGCTAATCCTCTAAAATCCTCCATTTTCCTGATGATCCACCCTAAAACCAATGGAAACAGCTTCTCTTTATGCTCAAAGTCATTGACCATTTTGAATACCAAGTTTAAGCACCTCCCAACCTTCATCTATACGAGAGTAAGATTAGGGCCAATCAAGGAGAATCATGGGAAGCTGTGCGTGGAGTGAGAGGAGATGGGGAAGCATTAAATGAATATTTTTTGTCAGTATTCACACTGGAAAAAGACAATGTTGTCGAGGAGAATACTGAGATACAGGCTACTAGACTACACGGGATTGAGGTTCACAAGGAGGAGGTGTTATCTATTGTCACACTTTCCAGAATTGCTAAGTCCCCTGGGCCTGATGGGAGGAAGCCAGGGCGGAGATTGCAGAACCTTTGGCTTTGATCTTTAAATCGTCATTGTCTACAGGAATAGTGCCAGAAGACTGGAGGATAGCAAATGTGGTTCCCCTGTTCAAGAAGGGGAGTCGAGACGACCCTGGTAATTATAGACCAGTGAGCTTTACTTTGGTTGTGAGTGAAGTGTTGGAAAAGGTTATAAGAGATAGGATTTATAATCACCTAGAGAGGAATAATTTGATTAGAGATAGTCAATACAGTTTTGTGAATGGTAGGTCATGCCTCACAAACCTTATTGAGTTCTTTGAGAAAGTGACCAAACAGGTAGATGAGGGTAGAGTGATTGATGTGGTGTATATGGATTTCAGTACGGCGTTCAATAAGGTTCCCCACAGTAGGCCTTTGTCGAGAGTATAGAGGCATGGGATTGAGGGTAATTTAGCAGATTCTGATCCAATTTGGATCAGAAATTGGCTCGCTGAAAGAAGACAGAGGGTGGTGGTTGATGGGAAATGTTCATCCTGGAGTCCAGTTACCAGTGGTATATCGCAAGGATCTGTTTTGGGACCACTGCTACTTGTCATTTTTATAAATGACCTGGATGAGGGCGTAGAAGGGTGGATTAGTAAATTTGTGGATGATACTATGGTCAGTGGAGTTGTGGATAGTGCGAAAGAGTGTTGCAGGTTACAGAGGGACATAGATAAGGGGCAGAGCTGGGCTGAGAGATGGCAAATGGAGTTTAATGTGGGAAAGTGTGAAGTGATTCACTCTGGAAGGAGCATCAGGAATATGGATTACTGGGCTAATGGTAAGGTTCTTGTAGTGCAGACGAACAGAGAGATCTCAATGTCCAGGTACATAGATCCCTGAAAGTTGCCACCCAGGTTGATAGGGTGGTTAAGAAGGCATACCGTGTGTAAGTTTTTACTGGTAGAGTGATTGAGTTTCAGAGTCATGAGGTCACGCTGTAGCTGTACAAAACTCTGGCGCGGCTGCAGTTGGGGTATTATGTACAGTTCTGGTCACCGCAGTACACAAAGAATGTGGAAGCTTTCGAAAGAGTTCAGAGGAGATTTACTAGGATGTTGCCTGGTATGGAGGGAAGGTCTTACGAGGAAATGTTGCGGGACTTGAGGCGGTTTTCATTAGAGAGAAGAAGGTTGAGAGGTGAATTAGTCGAGAGTGTGATGCTGGAAAAGCATAACAGGTCAGGCATTATTCCTCGGATGGTGATGGCTAGCACGAGGGGACATAGTTTAAATTGAGGGATGATAGATACAGCTGAAAATGTGTTGCTGGAAAAGCGCAGCAGGTCAGGCAGCATCCAAGGAGCAGGAGAATCGACGTTCCGGGCATGAGCCCTTCTTCAGGAATCCTTTTCAGCTCCGATCTCCAGCATCTGCAGTCCTCACTTTGAGTGATAGATATCGGACAGATGTCAGAGGGAGTTTCTTTACTCGGAGAGTAGTAAGGGTGTGGAACGCCCTGCCTGTAACAGTAGACTCACCAACTTTAAGGGCATTTAAATGGCCACTGGATAAACATATGGGTGAAAATGGAATAGTGTAGGGTAGATGGGCTTCAGATTGGTTCCACAGGTCGGCACAACATCGAGGGCCGAAGGGCCTGTACTGCGCTGTAATGTTCTCTCTCTCCTCGGAATACAATGTCAACTTCTCTAAATAGATGGTGACATCTTGCAAAATGTCCAGATTACAGAGGAGGAAGTGCTGGATGTCTTGAAACGGTTAAAGGTAGATAAATCCCCAGGACCTGATCAGGTGTACCCGAGAACTCTGTGGGAAGCTAGAGAAGTGATTGCTGGGCCTCTTGCTGAGATATTTGTATCATCGATAGTCACAGGTGAGGTGCTGGAAGACTGGAGGTTGGCCACTGTTTAAGAAGGGTGGTAAAGACAAGCCAGGGAACTATAGACCAGTGAGCCTGACCTCGGTGGTGGGCAAGTTGTTGGAGGGAATCCTGAGGGACAGGATGTACATGTATTTGGAAAGGCAAGGACTGATTTGGGATAGTCAACAGGGCTTTGTGCATGGGAAATTTTGTCTCACAAACTCGATTGAAGAAGTAACAAAGAGAATTGATGAGGGCAGAGCAGAAGATGTGATCTACATGGACTTCAGTAAGGCGTTCAACAAGGTTCTCCATGGGGGACTGATTAACAGGGTTAGATCTCATGGAATACAGTGAGAACTAGCCATTTGGATACAGAACTGGCTCAAAGGTAGAAGACAGAGAGTGGTGGTGGAGGGTTGTTTTTCAGACTGGAGGCCTGTGACCAGTGGAGTGCCACAAGGATCGGTGCTGGGTCCTCTAATTTTTGTCATTTACATAAATGATTTGGATGCGAGCATAAGAGGTACAGTTAGTAAGTTTGTAGATGACACCAAAATTGGAGGTGTAGTGGACAGTGAAGAGGGTTACCTCAGATTACAACAGGATCTGGACCAGATGGGCCAATGGGCGGAGAAGTGGCAGATGGAGTTTAATTCAGATAAATGTGAGGTGCTGCATTTTGGGAAAGCAAATCTTAGCAGGATTTATACTCTTAATGGTAAGGTCCTAGGGAGTGTTGCTGAACAAAGAGACCTTGGAGTGCAGGTTCATAGCTCCTTGAAAGTGGAGTCGCAGGTAGATAGGATAGTGAAGAAGGCGTTTGGTATGCTTTCCTTTATTGGTCAGAGTATTGAGTACAGGAGTTGGGAGGTCTTGTTGCGGCTGTACAGGACATTGGTTAGGCCACTATTGGAATATTGTGTGCAATTCTGGTCTCCTTCCTATCGGAAAGATGTTGTGAAACTTGAAAGGGTTCAGAAAAGATTTACAAGGATGTTGCCAGGGTTGGATGATTTGAGCGACAGGGAGAGGCTGAACAGGCTGGGGCTGTTTTCCCTGGAGTGTCGGAGACTGAGGGGTGACCTTATAGAGGTTTACAAAATTATGAGGGGCATGGATAGGGTAAATAAACAAAGTATTTTCACTGGGATCGGGGAGTCCAGAACTAGAGGGCATAGGTTTAGGGTGAGAGGGAAAAGATATAGAAAAGACCTAAGGGCAACTTTTTCATACAGAGAGAGTGGTACTTGTATGAATGAGCTGCCAGAGGAAGTGGTGAGGCTGGTACAATTGCAACATTTAAGAGGCATTTGGATGGGTATATGAATAGGAAGGGTTTGGAGGGATATGGGCCGGGCGCTGGCAGGTGGGACTAGATTGGGTTGGGATATCTGGTCAGCATGGACTGGTTGGACCGAAGGGTCAGTTTCCATGCTGTACATCTCTCTGACTCTATAAGAGAAGTGGCTCATCTCTTGAACCTTGACTGTGAACCTATACTGCATTCTCTCCAGTGCCTTCATATTGGTGTGGCACCTGGAAATGTAGATCAGACTGAAACCAGGAGTTTCCATACTCAGGTTCTCCCTATGCTCGCCCTCAGCATCGTCGCTGTTGAGGGAACTGGAAGCTCTGGACGTACCTTTGCGTGAGCCTTGGTCTCAGCAAATTTGATTTTGAAGTCAATGATCTCGAGGGGAGGTTGCTGCTCTCTCTCTGCTGATGCTTCTTGTTGGCTCATTAGCTCACGGTTTACCTCCTGCAAGCAGAACACAAGACCATTGCTCAGAAGACAATATGGAGTCAGAGCGAGAACACCACACAGTCAGGTTGAGTACAGCACAGGAACCAGCATCTGGCTCATCAAAACTGTTCACACTTGATGTGTTTCAAAACTAAAAACCTTTATGCCTCTTTGCAGCTCATGTTCCCCCCCCCCATTCCTTGCCTATTCCTCTCACTGTCCCCCTATCCCTGTCCACATCCCCCATCCCCTGCCTATTCCTGTCCCTGTCCCCCTATTCCCAGCTTTTTCCTCTCCCTGTCCCCCTATTCCCTGCCTATTCCTGTCCCTGTCCCCCTATTCCCTGCCTATTCCTCTCCCTGTCCCCCTATCCCTGTCCACATCCCCCTATTCCATGCCTATTCCCGCCCGTCGCCTTATTCCATGTCTATTCCTGTCCCTGTCCCCCTATTCTCAGTCCCCCTATTCCCATCCCTGTTCCCCCATTCCCTGTCGATTCTTGTCCCTGTCCTCCTCTTCCCTGTCTATTCCTGTCCCCCATCCCTGCCTATTCCCGTCCCTATTCCCCGTCTATTCCTGTCCCTGTCCCCCCTATTCCGTCTATTCCCGTCCCTGTCCCCCTATCCCTGCCCATTCCCGTCCCTATTCCCTGTCTATTCCTGTCCCCCATTCCCTGTCCCCCTATCCCTGCCTATTCCCGTCCCTATTCCCCGTCTATTCCTGTCCCTGTCCCCCCTATTCCGTCTATTCCCGTCCCTGTCCCCCTATCCCTGCCCATTCCCGTCCCTATTCCCTGTCTATTCCCGTCCCTGTCCTCCTATTCCCTGTCCCCCTATCCCTGCCTATTCCCGTCCCCACCAGCACTGCCTCTTCAATGTTGCTTGGTCTCCTCCATTGCCACAGCGAACCAGACTGTGAATTGGAGGAACAACACCTCACCTTCCGCCTGGGCAGCTCACAGCCTGAAGGACTCAACTCAGATCTCCAGTCTCAAATAAACTCCCCTTCCAGCCCTTCCCCCTCCCTTCCAGCTTCCAACCGGATTAATAAATTCATCTCTGCCTACCTCAACACTGTCCTATCCCCCTAGTCCAGGAACTCCCCACATACGTTCGAGACACCACCCACGCCCTCCACCTCCTCCAAGACTTCCGTTTCCCCGGCCCCCAACGCCTTATCTTCACCATGGATTTCCAATCCCTCTACACCTCCATCCGCCATGACCAGGGCCTCCAAGCCCTCCGTTTTTTCCTCTTCAGACGTCCCCAACAGTACCCTTCCACCGACACTCTCATTCGTTTGGCCGAACTGGTCCTCACCCTTAACAATTTCTTCTTTGAATCCTCCCACTTCCTCCAGACCAAAGGGGTAGCCATGGGCACACGTATGGGCCCCAGCTATGCCTGTCTCTTTGTTGGCTATGTAGAGCAGTTGATCTTCCGTAATTACACCGGCACCACTCCCCACCTCTTCCTCCGCTACATTGATGACTGCATTGGCGCCACCTCGTGCTCCCGCGAGGAGGTTGAGCAATTCATCAACTTCACCAACACATTCCACCCTGACCTTAAATTCACCTGGACCATCTCTGACACCTCCCTCCCCTTCCTGGACCTCTCCATCTCCATTAATGACGACCAACTTGACACTGACATTTTTTACAAACCCACCAACTCCCACAGCTACCTGGATTACACCTCTTCCCACCCTACCTCTTGCAAAAATGCCATCCCGTATTCCCAATTCCTCCGCCTCCGCCGGATCTGCTCCCAGAAGGACCAGTTCCACCACAGAACACACCAGATGGCCTCCTTCTTGAGAGACCGCAATTTCCCTTCTCAGGTGGTTAAAGATGCCCCCCAACGCATCTCGTCCACATCCCGCACCTCTGCCCTCAGACCCCACCCCTCCAACCGTAACAAGAACAGAACGCCCCTGGTGCTCACCTTCCACCCTACCAACCTTCGCATAAACCAAATCATCCACCGACATTTCCGCCACCTCCAAACAGACCCCACCACCAGGAATATATTTCCCTCCCCACCCCTTTCCGCAAAGACCGTTCCCTCCGCGACTACCTGGTCAGGTCCACGCCCCCCTACAACCCACCCTCCAATCCTGGCACTTTCCCCTGCCACCACAGGAATTGTAAAACCTGCGCCCACACCTCCTCCCTCACCTCTATCCAAGGCCCTAAAGGAGCCTTCCACATCCAAAGTTTTACTTGCACATCCACTAATATCATTTATTGTATCCGTTGCTCCCGATGTGGTCTCCTCTACATTGGGGAGACTGGGCGCCTCCGAGCAGAGCGCTTTAGGGAACATCTCCGGGACACCTGCACCAATCAACCACACTGCCCCGTGGCCCAACATTTCAACTCCCCCTCCCACTCTGCCGAGGACATGGAGGTCCTGGGCCTCCTTCACCACCGCTCCCTCACCACCAGACACCTGGAGGAAGAACGCCTCATCTTCCGCCCCGGAACACTTCAACCCCAGGGCATCAATGTGGACTTCAACAGTTTCCTCATTTCCCCTTCCCCCACCTCACCCTAGTTCCAAACTTCCAGCTCAGTTACTGTCTCCTTGACTTGTCCGACCTGCCTACCTTCTTTTCCACCTTTCCACTCCACCCTCTCCTCCCTGACCTATCACCTTCATCTCCTCCCCCACTCACCCATTGTACTCTATGCTACTTTCTCCCCACCCCCACCCTCCTCTAGCTTATCTCTCCACGCTTCAGGCTCACTGCCTTTATTCCTGATGAAGGGCTTTTGCCCGAAACATCGATTTTACTGCTCCTTGGATGCTGCCTGAACTGCTGTGCTCTTGCAGCCCCACTAATCCAGTATTTGGTTTCCAGCATCTGCAGTCATTGTTTTTACCTCATTTCTCCCATTGACTAATCAGGTCATACCGACCATTTGCATTCACCTATCACTGCCTCACCACTCTGCCCCCTCCCCATCCATGACCCTTCTCCTTCCCCCATTTATCTGCAGCTTCCCCTATCCCCACCTTCATTCCTGAAGAAGGGTTATACCCAAAGCACTGACCTCTCTACGTGGTGATGCTGCCTGGCTTGCTGTAATCTTCCAGCCTCCTTCCTGTCGATATTGTGTCTGCCTCCATCTTCCCTGGCTGGATATTCCAGACTCTGCCTACAAAACCTGCCTCTTATCTCCTGAACTTTCCCCCTTTACCTTAAACCTCCTAGTAACTGGCATTTCTACCCTGGGAAAAGGACTCTCATTATCCATGCCTCTCATAATTTTGTAAACTTCGATCAAATTGCCCTTCGGTCTCTGACATTCAAGTGAGAGAGCCCAATCTCTCCCTGTAGCTAATAGCCTCCAGACCAGGCAACATCCTGGTAAACCATTTCGAGAGCCTCTCCAAAGACTCCATGTCGTTGTGGTAGTGTGCCTCTGCCATTGCCTTCTGCCGATTTCTGAGCAACAAACCCGAACATACAGACAAAACACATCCAGGAACCCTAGCCACTCTCCCCTACATCAAAAACATCTCAAAAATGACTGCCAGACTCCTCAGACCCCTTGGCATCATGGCAGCCCACAAACCCACCAACACATGAAAACAACAGCTAATGAACTTGAAAGACCCCATACAGACAACAAACAAAACTAATGTCATTTACAAAATACCGCACAAGGACTGTAATAAACACTACATTGGACAAACAGGCAGACAACTAGCCACAAAACGACATGACCCTCTCTCACTAGAATCCTCACATATAGATGAGGAAGGACACCACTTTGACTGGGACAACACATCCATCCTAGAACAAGCCAAACAGAGACATGGATGAGAATTCCTCAGAGTGTGGCATGCTAACTGGAACTCTATCAACAAACACATCAACTTGGATCCCATCTACCACCCCCTGAGAAAAAGGAACACCAGCGCTTCATTTAGAGGCCCACTGAAGATGTTACCTCGTATGGTGACAAAACATCTGAAAATCAACCTTCCAGCTCAGCAAGCAAACCTCCATCCAGAGTCCCCCAGCACAGAGACAGGCCCTTTGACCCAAACTGCTCCACGCTGACCAAAATGTCCATCCACACTAACCCCATTTCCCTGCACTTGGCCCATATCCTTCTAACCCTTTCCTATCCATGTATTTGTCCAAATGTTTTTTTAAATGTTGTTAATGTACCCGCCTCAACCACTTCCTCTGTCAGCTTATTCCATGTGTGTACCACCCTCTGTGTAAAAACGTTTCCCCTCAGGTTCCCTTTTATTCTTTCCCCCTCTCACCTTAACCTGATGCCCTTGAGTCCCTGATTCCCCAACCCTGGGAAAGAGGCTGAGTGTATTCACCCTATCCATGCCTCTCATGATCTTATACACTTCTATAAGATCACCCGACCCCTGCAGTCTCCTACACTCTAAAGAGAAAAGGATCAGGTGTTGATGTTCCGTTTGGCTACTCTCTCCATTTTTGTATATTTAAAGAAGCTCTTGCTGTCTGTCTTGATATTACCTGCAAGTTGACTCTCAGTTTATCGAGACTCTGAATTTTTATTGGTCATGTTCTGCTGGTTTAAAAAAAGCTTTCGCAACTGTCTGGCGTGCCAATAATCTTTGCGAAATTGTATGATATTTCTTTCAACCTGATGCTATCCTTAACTCCGATTCATCCCCCTCATGTGAACATATTTTTATCGTCAGCCATGAAGTTATTTTCCTAAATGTCTGCCATTGTTGCTCATCTGTCTTTGCTACTAAACTCCTCCCAAGTCCATTCCAGCCAGCTCTATCCTCATTCCTTTGTAATTAACCTTATTTACATTTTGCACAGTTGTTCCTGACCCAAGTTCCCCCCTTCTAAGTGAATGTTTAACTCTGCCATGTTGTGGTCACTGTTTCCAAAGGGGTCTTTTACTGTGGTTTAGATTAGATTAGATTATTTACAGCGTGGAAACAGACCCTTCAGCCCAACAAGTCCACACCAACTCGCCGAAAGGCAAACCACCCAGACCCTTTCCCCATCCTTTTCCCCTTCACCTAACACTACGGGTAATTTAACTTGGCCAATTCACCCTGACCTGTGGGATTGTGGGAGGAAACCAGAGCACCCGGAGGAAACCCACACAGACACGGGGAGAATGTGGAAACGCCACACAGAGAGTCGCCTGAGGCGGGAATTGAACCCGGGTCTCTAGCGCTGTGAGGCAGCAGTGCTAACCACTGTGCCACCGCGCAGTCTTTTACTGTGGTTGTTGAAATCATTTGTTAAATCTGCTCATTACACATCCAAACAGCCTGATTCCTGGTTGGATCAACAATGTATTATTTTGGGTCATGGTCCCCAATACCCCCTTTGAATTCTACCTCATGGTTTCCTCGGCTAACCTCAATATTGGAATTGAAGTGAAGATTGAGGAGCATCTATGATTAGTGTATACCTCTGTGATATGCCCACATTTGCTCTTGATTCATTCTCTGTCCTCCTGACTATTCGGGAGTCTCAACGCTGCTCCCACGAATGTCTTCTTTCCCTCTTTAATTTCTTATCACCACCCATATGAATTCAATATCTTCCAGTTCAAGATCATTTCTTCTACCCAGCACCGCCAATGCTACCCCACCAGCCTTCCCATCCTGCCTATCAGTTAAAAAAAAATGACAAAAAAACCCCCTTGAATATTTAGTTCCCAGCTAAGATCCCCTTGTAACATCTCCATAGTGGCTATGGTTGTATCATTGATTGATTTATTTTAGATTCGCCTTAACTCTATTTATAAAGAACGAAAAAAGAAACTTACAGCCCCAGAACAGGCCCTTCGGCCCTCCAAGCCTGAGCCGATCCAAATCCACTGTCTAAACCTGTCGCCCAATTCCTAAACATCTGGATCCCTCTGCTCCTCACCTACTCATGCATCTGTCCAGATGCATCTTAAATGAATCTCCTGTGCCTGCCTCTCCCACCTCTGCTGGCAACACGTTCCAAACACCCACCACCCTCTGTGTGAAGTACTTGCTGCGTGTATCCCCCTTAAACTTTCCACCTCTCACCTTGAAAGCATGACCTCTCGATATTGAATCCTTCACCCTGGGAAAAAGCTTGTCTCTATCCACCCTGTCTATACCCTTCATGATTTTGTAAACCTCAATCAGGCCCACCCTCAATCTCCTTTTTTCTAATGAAAATATCCCCCCCCCCCCCCCCTCACAAGACTATGTTGCCTATCACTGATAAGCCCATTCTTTTCTAAATATAAATAGATCCTATCCCTCAGTACCTTCTCCAGCAACTTTCCCACCACTGACGTCAGGCTCACTGGTCTGTAGTTACCCGAAATATCCCTATTCCCCTTCTTGTACAGGGGGACAACATGAGCAACCCTCCAGTCCTCCGGCACCTCACCTGTGTTTAAGGTGATATCTGTCAGGGCCCCAGCCATTTACTCTCCTGCCTCCCTCAGCAACCTGGGATAGATCCCACCCAGTCCGGGGGATTTGTCCACCTTAATATCCTCTTGCCTACCCAACACACCTTCCCTCCTTATGTCAACGTGATCCAGACTAATCAAACTTCGATCTCTAATCTCAACATTCATCATGTCCCTCTCCTCAGTGAACACTGACACAAAGTAATTATTCAGAATCTCACCCATTCTCTCAGGTTCGACACACAGCCTTCCTTCATTATCCTTTAGTGGGACCAATCCTTTCTCTAGTTACCCGCTTGCTTCTTATATAAGAATAAAATGCTATGGGATTCTCCTTAATTCTGCTCGCTAAAGTTATTTCATGATCCCTTTTAGCCGCTTGATTCCTCGTTTAAGACTGGTCCTACTCTTCTGATATTCTTCAGGGCCTGTTCTGTTCTTAGCTGCCTGGACCTTATGTACGCTTCCCTTTTCCTCTTGGCTAGTCATACAATTTCTCCCGTCATCCACGGTTCACGAATCTTGCCCTTCCTATCCTTTGCCTTCAATGGGACATGCCTATCCTGCACTATCTTTAACTTATCTTTGAAAGCCTCCCACATCTCAAATGTGGACTTCCCTTCAAATAGCTGCCCCCAATCCACATTTCCCAGCTCCTGCCTAATTTTGATATAATTAGTCTTGGCCCAGTTTAGTACTCTGCCCTTAGGACCACTCTCTTCTGAATCTACAAATATTCTAAAACTTAGAGAATTGTGGTCACTGTTCCCAAAGAAATCCCCCACAACCTCTACCACCTGTCCTGGCTCATTCCCCAGTTCCAGGTCCAATATGGCCCCTTCCCTCGTCGGACTATTGACATACTGCTCTAGAAAACTCTCCTGGACGCTTCTTACAAATTCTGCCCCATCCAGACCTCTGACACTAAGTGTATCCCAGTCAATGTTGGGAAAATTAAAATCTCCTATTTCAGGCCACCAGTTCTTTTGCACTCATCTGCTCTCTGCCTACTCTTCCTTTTATTAATGTAATCTTCATGATTCTTACAGTCTCCAGTCTCTACCTTACTACCTATTTGTTTTCTCTTCTGGTTCCCAGCCCCCTGCCACATTAGTTTAAAACCTCCCCAACAGCAGCAGCAAAAACTCCCCCAAGATCATTGGTTCCTGTCTGGTTCAGATGTAGACCGTCCATTTTGTAATAGTGCCACTTTCCCCAGAACTAGTCCCAATGTCCAACAAATCTGAACCCCTCCCTCCTACACCATCCCTCAAGCCATGTGTCCATCCTGCCTATTGTTTCATTTCTATGCTGGCTAGCACATGGCACTGGTAGTAATCCCAAGATCACTACCTTTGAGGTCCTCCCCTTTAATTTCTCTCCTAGCCCCCTGAATTCTTCTTTCAGGATCTCATCTCGTTTGTTACTTCTATCGTTGGTGCCTGTATGCACCAAGACAACTGGCTGTTCACCCTCCCCTTTCAGAATAGTCTGCAGCCGATCGGTGAATCCCTGACCCGAGCACCTGGGAGGCAACATACCATCCAGGAGTCCCATTTTCGGCCACAGAAACGCCTATCTACTCCCCTCACAATAGAATCCCCTATGACTATGGCCCTACGAGTCTTTTTCCCGCCCTTCTGAACAGCAGTGCCTGCCACGGTGCCATTATCCTGGCAACTGCTGCCCTCCCCGGTGGGCCATCTCCCCCAACAGTATCCAAAACGGGAGACCTGTTTTGGAGGGAGATGACCGCAGGAGACACCTGCACAGCCTTCCTACTCTTTCTCTGCCTTTTGGTCACCCTTCACTGTCTCCCTCAGCAAATCTAACCTGTGGTGTGACCAGCTCACTAAACGTGCTAACCACGACCTCCTCAGCATCGCGGGTGCTCCACAGTGAGTCCATCCGCAGCTCCAGAGCCGTCATGTGGTCAAACAACAGCTGCAGCTGGACACACGTCTTGCAAGTGTAAGGGTCAGGAACGTTAGAAAGCTAAAGCTATCTCATGTCCCCTTTTTGCCCTCTTGATTTCCCTCTTTAGTATACTCCTACTGCCTTTATACTCTTCTAAGGATTCACTCGATCTATCCTGTCTATACCTGACATATGCTTCCTTCTTTTTCTTAACCAAACCCTTCGTATGCTCTCCTTTATTGGTCAGAGTATTGAGTATGGGATTTGGGAGGTCATGTTGCAGCTGTACAGAACATTTCTTGGGAAGCTTTTACAATACTGTGTTCAATTCCAGTCTCCTTCCTATCGGAAAGATGTTGTGAAACTTGCAAGGGTTCAGAAAAGATTTACAAGGATGTTGCCAGGGTTGGAGGATTTGAGCTACAGGGAGAGGCTGAACAGGCTGGGGCTGTTTTCCCTGGAGCATCAGAGGCTGAGGGGTGACCTTATAGAGGTTTACAAAATTATGAGGGGCATGGATAGGGTAAATAGGCAAAGTCTTTACCCTGGGGTTGGCAAGTCCAGAACTAGAGGGCATAGGTTTAGGGTGAGAGGGGAAAGAGAAAAAGAGACCTAAGGGGCAACGTTTTCACGCAGAGGGTGATACGTGTATGGAATGAGCTGCCAGAGGAAGTGGTGGAGGCTGGTACAATTGGAACATTTAAGAGGCATTTGGATGGGTATATGAATAGGAAGGGTTTGGAGGGATATGGGCCGGGCGCTGGCAGGTGGGACTAGATTGGGTTGGGATATCTGGTCGGCATGGACGGGTTGGACTGAAGGGTCTGTTTCCATGCTGTACATCTCTATGACTCAAACGCCTTCTTCACTATCCTATCTACCTGCGACTCCACTTTCAAGGAGCTATGAACCTGCACTCCAACATCTTTGTTCAGCAACACTCCCTAGGACCTTACCATGAAGTGGATAAGTCCTGCCCTGATTTGCCTGCTCTGAAATGCAGCACCTCACATTTATCTGAATTAAACTCCATCTGCAACTTCTCAGCCCATTGGCCCATCTGATCAAGATCCTGTTGTAATCTGAGGTAACCCTCTTCGCTGTCCACTACACCTCCAATTTTGGTGTCATCTGCAAATTTACTAACTGTACCTCTTATGCTCACATCCAAATCATTTATGTAAATGACAAAAAGTAGAGGGCCCAGCACCGATCCTTGTGGCACTCCACTGGTCACAGGCCTCCAGTCTGAAAAACAACGCTCAACCACTACCCTCTGTCTTCTACCCTTGAGCCAGTTCTGTATCCAAATGGCTACTTCTCCCTGTATTCCAGGGGGAATACAGGGGGACACTGTGTGCTGCACAGTGGTTAGCACTACTGCCTCACAGCGCCAGAGACCCGGGTTCAATTCCCACCTCAGGCGACTGACTGTGTGGGTTTCCTCCGGGTGCTCCGGTTTCCTCCCACAGTCCAAAGATGGGCAGGTCAGGTGAATTGGCCGCGCTAAATTGCCCATAGTGTTAGGTAAGGGGTAAATGTAGGGGTATGGGTGGGTTGCGCTTTGGCGGGTCGGTGTGGACTTGTTGGGCCGAAGGGCCTGTTTCCACACTGTAATGTAATGTAATCTAATCTAATCCATGAGATCTAACCTTGCTAATCAATCTCCCATGGGGAATCTTGTCGAACGCCTTACTAAAGTCCATATAGATCACATCTACTGCTCTTCCCTCATCAATCCTCCTTGTTACTTCTTCAAAAATATCAATCAAGTTTGTGAGACATGATTTCCCACGCACAAAGCCATGTTGACTATCCCGAATCAGTCCTTGACTTTCCAAATACACGTCCATCCTGCCCTCCGGATTCCCTCCAACAACTTCACTTGAATGACCCGAGACCGGTGTGCTGCTGAATCAAGTAACTCGGGCTGTAGAGAGGGCTTCACAGGAATTAGAGGAAATATATAAACTCAGAAAGCAGAAGGATGTGACAACATGACGGGGAAGCTGTTTGGGTAATGAGACCCAGAGCAAGATGGGATGGACAGGATAAATAGACAGAGTATCCATGGGATGGACAGGATCAATAGACAAAGTCTTTTCCCTGAGTTCGGGGAATCCAGAACTAGAGGGGCATAGGTTTAGGGTGAGAGGGGAAAGATATAAGAGAGACCTAAGGGGCAACTTCTTCACGCAGAGGGTGGTACGTGTATGGAATGAGCTACCAGTGGATGTGGTGGAGGCTGGTACAATTGGAACATTTAAGAGGCATTTGAATGGGTATATGAATAGGAAGGGTTTGGAGGGATATGGGCCGGGTGCTGGCAGGTGGGACTAGATTGGGTTGGGATATCTGGTTGGCATGGATGGGTTGGACTGAAGGGTCTGTTTCTGTGCTGCACATCTCTATGACGATGAATGTATAACTTGCCCAAGATCGAGGTCAGGGTCACTGGTCTATAGTTCTCTGCTTTGTCCTTACCATCCTTCTTAAACAGTGACACCATGTCAGCCAACCTCCAGTCTTCCAGTACCTCACTCATGGCTATGTGTACCTTCCTATATTGCTCTGGGTCTCGTTACCCAAACAGCTACCCCGTCATTTTGTCACATCCTTTTGCTTTCTGAGTTTATATATTTCCTCTAATTGCTGTAAAGTCCTCTCTCCAGCCTGAGTTACTTGATTCAGCAGCACACCGGTGCCAGATTGGTTCAACTGAAGCCCAGCCTACAGAATGCGCCCCTCTATCCCAGTCTCAGTGTCCAGGCCAATGCACCAACACCAATCTTTGAGACAATTAACTCTTTGACTTTATTAACACGAATTCAGGCTCTGCATTAATTCAGAGATGATTTCCGTGGAGATTCTGCTTTCTAACTTGGTGAAAAACTGTTTAAAATCAGTCATTGGAACCATTTTTGCTGCTCTCTCAATGTCATTGGGACAAACGTGGACAATGACGACAGGATCCCTGCCCTCTGTCTGAGGTCTTCTCCAGCCCTGAAGAGATGGCGTTAACCCTGGCACCGGACAGAGCAGGCAGCCTGCAGGACTCCTGCTCCTGACTGCACACTATCCCCAAACTACAACCTCAATGTTCCCTCCTTCCCGCACTCACGGGTGGGGTAAGGGGTGTCGCTGTTTACTGCACACAATCCCCAGTGCCCTTCCCCTCACTGTCCAGTCCCTATCCCCCTGCTGCTCCCCCACTGATGCCGATGCCCTGAAGCTGTGTACCTGCAGATGGGAGGTGAGATCCCGGTATTTTTTGATCGTTTGTTGATAATCAGCCACTGTCTCCTGAGCAGCTTCTACTCGTTTCTCTGCTTCCCGGATTCGAGCTGCTCCCAAATCCAGCTGTTCCCGTAATTCCAGCTCCGTTTCCCGGGAATTCTCCTGCAACTCATCGTTCATTTCATTAATGGCTTCCTAGAAAACAGAGAGACCCAGTAACACAGACAAACGGATTAAATACACCTTGGTTAGAGCGATCTCACCCCAGCATCCCCGGCCCCCTCCCCTCCCAGATCACCGACCTCCCCCCCCTCCTGGTGAGCCAGACCGTGACGATGTTGGGATCCAGCCCATTCTCACCAGGTCAGTGACGGTCTCGCGCAGCTCACGCACTTTCTCCTCCAGATCCAGATTCCTTTCTGTTAGAGTTTCCACCATTTCCTCAGCTCCCAGAGCAGCATCGACCTGGGAAAGAGAACCACAGTCAGCTCACCCACACCAACAGCAGCAGGCCACTCAGCCCGTCAGGCTAGTGATCCTGCAACAGCAGCAGGCCACTCAGCCCGTCAGGCTAGTGATCCTGCAACAGCAGCAGGCCACTCAGCCCGTCGGGCTAGTGATCCTGGAACAGCAGCAGGCCACTCAGCCCGTCGAGCTAGTGATCCTGGAACAGCAGCAGGCCACTCAGCCCGTCGGGCTAGTGATACTAAAACAGCAGCAGGCCACTCAGCCCGTCCGCCCAGTGACCCTGGAACAGCAGCAGGCCACTCAGCCCGTCCGCCCAGTGACCCTGGAACAGCAGCAGGCCACTCAGCCCGTCCGCCCAGTGACCCTGGAACAGCAGGCCACTCAGCCCGTCCGCCCAGTGACCCTGGAACAGCAGCAGGCCACTCAGCCCGTCCGCCCAGTGACCCTGGAACAGCAGCAGGCCACTCAGCCCGTCCGCCCAGTGACCCTGGAACAGCAGCAGGCCACTCAGCCCGTCCGCCCAGTGACCCTGGAACAGCAGCAGGCCACTCAGCCCGTCCGCCCAGTGACACTGGAACAGCAGCAGGCCACTCAGCCCGTCCGCCCAGTGACACAGGAACAGCAGCAGGCCACTCAGCCCGTCCGCCCAGTGACACAGGAACAGCAGCAGGCCATTCAGCCTCTTGAGCTGGTTTCAATGGAACAGGAAAAGGCAATTCAGCCTTTCTCGCCTTTTGTTTTAAAAATTCCCTTGTGGGACATGGTGGACTGATGTGGCCAGCATTTACTTCTGGAGTTAAACACGGAATAAAAACCAAAATAACTGCAGATGCTGGAAATTAGTAACAAAATAGAAATAGCTGGAAAAGCTCAGCAGGTCTGGCAAGCACTAATGAACAGAAAGAAGTGTTAAAGTGTTGGGTGTGGTGACCCTCCCTCTGCTTTTGTTAACCTCTGGAGTACTGGTGTCATTCTGGTCATCTGGCTATAGACTGGATATTATGACATTAGAGAGGGCTCAGAAATCATTTCCCCAAATATTGCTGAAACGAGAGGCTTTGAGTTATTAGAGGCCAGCACTTTGTTGACTGGAGCCTATGAGGCTGAGGGGGGAGCTGACACAGGTTCCTAAAATCCTGAGTAGCCCTGGGGTGTGCAAGTCCAGAACCACAAGGGGAGAGGGGAAAAAGGTGAAGGTGACACATGGGGCAATTTCTTCACAATGTGGTTTGTGCATGGACTGAGCTGCCAGAGGAAGTGGTGGATGCTGGTACAGTTACACCATTTAAAAGACATCTGGAGAAGTACATGAATCGGAAAGGTGTGAAGGGATGTGGTCACGCTCAGGCAAAGGTGGATTAGTTTAGTTTGGGATCATGGTCGGCAATGACTAATGGGACCAAAGGGTCCATTGCCATGCTGTATGATGCTATAACTGACCATCCCTAGACAGAGTTACAGGCTACTACAGCACGGAGGAAGACAGACCCTTCGGCCCAAACTGCGCCATGCCGACCAAAATGTCCATCCACACTAACCCCATTTCCCTGCACTTGGCCCATATCCTTCTAACCCTTTCCTATCCATGTATTTGTCCAGATGCCTTTTAAATGTTGTTAAAGTACCCGCTTCAACCATTTCCTCTGGCAGCTCATTCCACCCTCTGTGTAAAAGCGTTTCCCCTCAGGTTCCCTTTTAACCTTAACCTGATGCCCTCTAGTCCTCCATTCCCCAACCCTGGGAAAGAGGCGGAGTGTATTCACCCTGTCCATACCTCTCATGATCTTATAAGACTTCAATAAGGTCCCCATCAGCCTCCAACACTCTAAAGAAAAAGTCTTAGCTTGTCCCTGTAACTTAGACCATTGAGTCCTGGCAACATCCTTGTAAATTTCTTCTACACTCTTCAGTTTAATATCATCCTTCCTATAACAAGGTGACCAAAACTGAACACAATACCCCAAGTGCATCCTTACCAACATCCTGTACAACTGCAACATAACTCCCCAACTTCTAATATTCAATGCCCTGGCTGATGAAGCCTAATTTCCCTTGAGAAGGTGGGGGGGAGCTGCCGCCTTGACCCACAATGCCCTTAGGGAGGGAATTCCCAGATTCTGACCCAGTGACACTGAAGGAACGGCGATATATTTCAAAGTCAGGATGGCAAGTGGCTTGGAGGGGAGATGCAGCTGGTGGTTTGGTCCATGTATCTGCTGCCCTTAACCTTCTATATGGAAGTGGTTGTGGGTTTGGAAGGTGTTGCTTGAGGATCTAGAACATAGAACATAGAACATAGAACAATACAGCACAGAACAGGCCCTTCGGCCCACGATGTTGTGCCGAACTTCTATCCTAGATTAAGCACCCATCCATGTACCTATCCAAATGCCGCTTAAAGGTCGCCAATGAATCTGACTCTACCACTCCCACGGGCAGCGCATTCCATGCCCCCACCACTCTCTGGGTGAAGAACCCACCCCTGACATCTCCCCTATACCTTCCACCCTTCACCTTAAATTTATGTCCCCTTGTAACACTCTGTTGTACCCGGGGAAAAAGTTTCTGACTGTCTACTCTATCTATTCCTCTGATCATCTTATAAACCTCTATCAAGTCACCCCTCATCCTTCGCCGTTCCAACGAGAAAAGGCCGAGAACTCTCAACCTATCCTCGTATGACCTACTCTCCATTCCAGGCAACATCCTGGTAAATCTTCTCTGCACCCTCTCCAAAGCTTCCACATCTTTCCTAAAGTGAGGCGACCAGAACTGCACACAGTACTCCAAATGTGGCCTAACCAAAGTCCTGTACAGCTGCAACATCACCTCACGACTCTTGAATTCAATCCCTCTGCTAATGAACGATAATACTCCATAGGCCTTCTTACAAACTCTATCCACCTGAGTGGCAACCTTCAAAGATCTATGTACATAGACCCCAAGATCCCTCTGTTCCTCCACCTGACCAAGAACCCTACCATTAACCCTGTATTCCGCATTCTTATTTGTTCTTCCAAAATGGACAACTTCACACTTGGCAGGGTTGAACTCCATCTGCCACTCCTCAGCCCAGCTCTGCATCATATCTAAGTCCCTCTGCAGCCGACAACAGCCCTCCTCACTGTCCACAACTCCACCTATCTTTGTATCATCTGCAAATTTACTGACCCACCCTTCGACTCCCTCATCTAAGTCATTAATAAAAATTACAAACAGCAGAGGACCCAGAACTGATCCCTGCGGAACTCCACTTGTAACTGGACTCCATGCTGAATATTTACCATCTACTACCACTCTCTGACTTCGACCGGTTAGCCAGTTTTCTATCCAATTGGCCAAATTTCCCTCTATCCCATGCCTCCTGACTTTCCGCATAAGCCTACCATGGGGAACCTTATCAAATGCCTTACTAAAATCCATGTACACTACATCCACTGCTCTACCCTCATCCACATGCTTGGTCACCTCCTCGAAGAATTCAATAAGACTTGTAAGGCAAGACCTACCCTTCACAAATCCGTGCTGGCTGTCCCTAATCAAGCAGTGCCGTTCCAGATACTCGTAAATCCTATCCCTCAGTACCCTTTCCATTACTTTGCCTACCACAGAAGTAAGACTAACTGGCCTGTAATTCCCGGGGTTATCCCTATTCCCTTTTTTGAACAGGGGCACAACATTCGCTACTCTCCAGTCCCCTGGTACCACCCCCGTTGCCAGTGAAGACGAGAAGATCATTGCCAACGGTACTGCAATTTCCTCTCTTGCTTCCCACATAATCCTAGGATATATCCCGTCAGGCCCGGGGGACTTGTCTATCCTCAAGTTGTTCAAAATGTCCAACACATCTTCCTTCCTAACAGATATCTCTTCTAGCTTATCAGTCCGTTTCACACTCTCCTCTTCAACAATACAGTCCCTCTCGTTCGTAAATACTGAAGAGAAGTACTTGTTCAAGACCTCTCCTATCTCTTCCGACTCAATACACAGTCTCCCACCACTGTCCTTGATCGGACCTACCCTCGTTCTCGTCATTCTCAGGTTTCTCACATACGCATAGAATGCCTTGGGGTTATCCTTGATCCTATCCGCCAGGGATTTTTCATGCCCTCTCTTAGCTCTCCTAATCCCTTTCTTCAGGTCCCTTCTGGCTATCCTGTATCCCTCCACTGCTCTGTCTGAACCTTGTTTCCTCAACCTTATGTAAGCCTCCTTCTTCCTCTTTACTAGACATTCAACTAGATCTCTGGTGAATTTCTGCAGTACATCTTGTCGATAGTACACACTGCTGCTTACTGAGCATTGGTAGGAGGGGGAGTGGATGTTTGTGGATGGGATACCAATCAAGCGCGGGCTGCTTTGTCCTAGGTGGTGTTGAGCTTCTCGAGTGTTGTTGGAGCTGCCCCCATCCAGGGCAAGTGGGGTGGGTTGCTCAGAGGTTAATCAAGTTTCCAGAACAGGACATTGGACAGACAGTATGGAAAGGGCCAGGAATCAACAGGAATTACTAGATTTAGGGAGGTGTGCTGAGACTGCCTTGGTTAGGTGAAGGAACCCTGAGGGGGCAGTGCCGAAACAATGCAGCTTGAGGGGAAGAAGCTGGAATCGGGTGTAAAGATCCTCCGATTGAGTAAAGGTGATCATAAAGACATGAGGGAAGAGCTGGTCAGAGTTGACTGGAAGGAAAGACAGTGGAGCAGCACTGGCAGGAGTTTCTGGGAGTAATTCAGGAGACCCAGCAGAGGTTCATCCCCAGGATGAAGAAGCAGCGTACTGAGGGGAGTATGAGACAACCATGGCTGACAAGGGAAGGCAGGGACACCATCAAAGGGAAAGAGAAAGCATCCCATGTGGTTTGAAGAGTAGTGGGATGCAATATGGGGAGGGAAGATGGAATACAACAGTGCACTAGGCTAGTATTATAAAAGATGCAAGAGTGGCCATTGGGCCACTGGAAACAGAGGCTGTGGAAGGAGTAATGGGAAGAGAGATCCACTGGAGGAACTTGGACAGTACATTCCATCAGCTTTCACTGGGGAAAGCACCAGCAGCAAACCCAGAACATCAACACAGTCAGGACACAGAGGGGAATGCAGTAACCATCAGTGAGCAGAAAGGGCTGGGGAAGCCAAAAGGTCTGTGAAGGTCGATAAATCACTCAGAGCAGATGGACTACACCCCGGAATTCTGAAGGAGGTAACGGAGGAGATTGTGGAGGCATTAGCAGTGATCGTTCAGGAATCACCAAAGACTGGAAAATGGTTAATGTAACACCTCTGTTTAAAGGAGGGAGGCAGTAGCCGGACCTCAGTCCTTGGTAAGATTTTAGAGTCCACTATTAGGGGTGAGATTATGGAGTCTGTGGAAGTGCATGGTAAAATAGGGCTGATAAAAGGGAGGCCTGACAAACCTGTTCCAATTCTTTGAGGAGATAGAGAGCAAGTTAGACTGAGGAGAGCCAGTGGGTATGATCGATTTGGATTCCAGAAGGTCTTTGACAAGGTGCTGCGCAGGAAGCTGCTAAACAACATAACAGCCCACGGTGTTGGGGACAACGTACTGGCATGGATAGAGGATTGGCTGAATGGTAGAAGACAGAGAGAGTGTGGATCAAGGGTCTGTTTCAGGATGGCAGCCAGTGACTAGTGGGGTTCCACAGTGGTCAGTGTTGGCAGCACAACTACTCACAGTGTACATGAAGGAACTGAGGGCATTGTTACTGAGTCTACAGGTGACAGAAAGATAGGTAACGTTGAGGAAGCAGGGAGGCTGCAGGAGGACTTGGACAGGCTGGGAAAGTGGACAAAGAAGTGGAAGATGGAATAGTGTCAGAAAGTGTGAGGTTATGCACTTTGGTAGGAAGAATAGAGGCATCGTTTATTTAAGAAATTGGGAAAGGCTTCAGAAACCTGGACACAGTTTAGGTCTGAAGGTTCATAGAATGGTTGACAGAAGAAGGATGATTAAAATGGAGGTTCAGTTGGCAGTGAGAAAGGCAAACGCAGTGTCTATATTCATGTTAAGAGGGCTTGAATACAGGAGACAGAGATAGGAGGGGGGTATCCAAGAGCTGCCACTCAACGTCTGCAATATAGAGGTCAATATGCCAGACAACAACAGCACCACCCTTATCAGCAGGTTTAATAACAAAGCCAGGATTGGATCGGAGTACACAGAGCGCAGTTAGTTTGGAGGGAGACAGACTCGATTGAGTAAGGAGGGAGCAGAGAAATTGAGGTGACCAATGTCATATTGCCAGTTCCCAATGAACAGATCGAATGCAGGTAAAAGGCCAGAGGGAGGGGTCCACATGCAGGGAGAGTGTTGGAGCTGGGTGAAGGGGTGTCTGGGATGGGAAGAGGACTCTTGTCCAAAGGAATGGGCAGTGAGGCGAAGGTGGTGGAAGGAGAGTTTGATATCGTGTCATGTCCAAAATTCATGAAAGGTGGGGACGCAAAGGGATAAAGCTGAGCCCTCTGCTGTGGACAGACTGTTCAGCATCAGACAGTGGAAGGTCAGGAGGAATGGTGAATAGAGTAATTCAGAAGACATACGGGATACTTGCTGTTCTCCCAGTCCTGGTATGGATGATAGGAGCAGGGACAGTGATGTTGGAGCTGCACAGAGTTTTGTGAGGCCACAGCTGGAGGACTCTGTGCAGTTCTGGTCCCCACACAATAGGAAGGATGGAACTGTACTGGAGCAGGTACAAGAGGGAGATTCACCAGGATGTTGTCTGGGATGGAACATTTCAGTGATGAAGGGAGGCTGGATAAGTTTGGGTTGTGCTCTTTGGAACAGAGAAGGCTGGGGGGGGGGTGGTGGTGTATAATCGAGGATTATGAGGGGCATAGACAGGAAGCGTTCAAGTTAAGAACAAAGGGGCAGAATGAGCTGGTGATCTGGACGTACTGCTCAGAAGGTAGTCGAGGGGGGAACTCAAAAGTATTTTGGATGAGTACTTGAAATGTCATATCATTCTAGGCTCTGAGTCAAGTACTGGAAAATGAGTCTAGTGTAGGGTTGTCGGTGCAGAATAGATAGGCCAAAGTCTGATTGTGAATTCCCCTCTCAGTTTCAAAGCAAACAGCCTCTGGACTCTCACCTGCTCCTTCAGCTCATCAATGGTCTTCTCAGCCTGTGTCATTTCCTCCAGCAGTTTCTCCCGTTGTTGTCTAAGGCTCTCTAGATCATTGCACTTTTTCTCCATGACCTTCTGCAGCTTGCTGTGCTCCTGCTTCTCTGAAGCAGATAGATCCCGCATTCTGGTGGGAAATCAGAAACATGCCCTAAGCCCATTCCCCACCACGATGATCACCACAACGATTAGAGAGAGCAAGAGTGAGATTTATGACAGGGCTCTGATGAGTGTTATTGAACAGGTGTATAGGGGACAAACGAGACTCGTGGTTGGTGTGTTGCCTCCCAGGTGCCAGGGTCCGTGATGTCTCGGATCGTGCCTTTGGGATCCTGAAGGGGGAGGGTGACCAGCCTCAAGTCATTGTCCATGTATGTACCAACGACATAGGTAGACAGAGGGATCGGGGTGTAAGGCGGGATTTCAGGGAGCTAGGGTGGAAGCTGAGAGTTAGAACTCGATTTGTTACCTGTGCCACGTGATCGTGAGACAAGGAATAGGGTATCAGCTGAACACGTGGCTGCAGGGATAGTGCAGGAGGGAGGGTTTCAAGTACATGGATAATTGGGGCTCATTCTGGGGAAGGTGGGACTTGTACAAACAGGATGGTCTTCACTTGAACCAGAGGGATACTAATATCCTGGGTGGGAAATTTGCTGGTGCTATTTGGGTGGGTATAAACTAGCTCAGCAGGGAGATGGGAACCAGAGGTGTACCTGCAGTGCACAGGAGGATGAGAGTAGGAAGGACAGGGACAGGATTTCAGGGTCACAGGAATGTGCTGGCAGACAGCAAACTGGTTTGAAGTGTATCTACCTCAACACCAGAAGTATCCGAAATAAGGTAGGGGAGCTTGCAGCATGGATAGGTACCTGGGACTTCGATGTTGTGGTCATTTCGGAGACATGGATAGAGCAGGGTGAGGAATGGATGTTGCAGGTTCCAGGGTTTAGATCTTTCATTAAGAACAAGCAAAGCTGTAAAAGAGGGGGAGGTGTGGCCTTGTTAGTCAAGGATAGTATAACGGTGGCTGAGGGAACTTTTGATAAGGACTCATCTACTGAGGTAGTGTGGGCTGAGGTTAGAAACAGGAGAGGAGAGGTCACACTGCTTGGAGTTTTTTATAGGGCTCCACAGAGTTCCAGGGAGGTGGAAGAGAGAATTAGCAACGTTATCCTGGGTAGGAGTGAAAGGAACAGGGTGGTCATTATGGGGGACTTTAACTTCCCCAACATTGATTGGAAATGCTACAACTGAATGGGTCAGTTTTTGTCCAACGTGTACAGGAGGGTTTCCTGACACAGGATGTCGAAGGGCCAACAAGAGGGGAGGCCACACTGGATCTGGTGCTTGGTAATGACCCAGGCCAGGTGTTTGATTTAGTTGTAGGTGAGCACTTTGGAGAGAGTGACCATAATTCAGTTACGTTTAGTTTAGTGATGGAAAGGGATAGGTACATGCCACAGGTCAAGAGTTATCAATGGGACAAGGGCAATTATAATGTGATTAGGCAGGAATTAGGAGGCATAGAATGGGATAGCAAAATGTAGGGGATGGGGACAATGGAAATGTGGAGCTGGTTTCAGGAACAGATATTGTGTGTCCTTGATAGGTCTGTCCCTGTCAGGTAGGGAGGAAGTGATAAGGTAAGGGAACCGTGGTTTACTACAGAAATTGCATCTCTTGTTGAGCAGAAGAAGGAGGCTTATGTGATGATGAGGCAAGATGGTTCAGATGAGGCGATGGAGAGTTACAGATCCGTGAGGAAGGATTTAACGAGAGAGTTAAGAAAAGCAAAGAGAGGACATAAGCAGCCTTTAGCAAATAGACTAAAGGAGAACCCTAAAGCTTTATATAGGTATGTGAGGAATAAAAGGATGAGATACGAGAAGAATGAGGTATGAGATATTAGACGAGTAAGGATCGAGGTTAGTTACGCAGAGGTGTGATCAATTCCAGAAGGAGTGAAAGTAGACAAGTCCCCTGGGCCGGATGGGATTTATCCGAGGATTCTCTGGGAAGCTCGGGAGGAGATAGAAGAGCCTTTGGCTTTGATCTTTGAGTCGTCATTGTCTACAGGTTTAGTACCAGGGGACTGGAAGATTGCAAATGTTGTGCCCTTGTTCAAGAAGGGCAGCAGAGATGACCCAGGTAATTATAGACCAGTGAGCCTTACTTCTGTTATAGGAAAGGTTTTGGAAAGGACTGTAAAAGATTTATAATCATCTAGCAAGCAACAATCTGATTTCAAATAGTAAACATGATTTTGTCAAGTGCAGGTCGCGTCTCACAAACCTCTGAGTTTTTGGAGAAGGTGACCAAACATGTGGATAAGGGTAGGGCAGTTGACGTGGTGCGGCCACACTTGGAATATTGTGTACAGTTCTGGTCCCCATTTTTTGGGAAGGATGTGGAAGCATTGGAAAAGGTGCAGAGGAGATTTACCAGGATGTTGCCTGGTCTGGAGGGAAGGTCTTATGAGGAAAGGCCGAGAGAGTTGGGTCTGTTCTCATTGGAGAGAAGGCGGCTAAGCGGGGATTTGATAGAGATTATCAGAGGATTAGATAGGATAGACAGTGAGAGTCCTTTTCTGAGGATGATGACATCAACTTGTATGAGGGGGCATAGCTACAAATTGAGGGGTGATAGATTTAAGATAGATGTCAGAGGCAGGTTCTTTACTCAGAGGGTGGTAAGGGCGTGGAATGCCCAGCCTGATAATGTAGTTAACTCAGCCACATTAGGGAGATTTAAACAATCCTTGGATAAGCACATGGATGATGATGGGATCGTGTAGGGGGACGAGCTGAGAATGGTGCAACATCGAGGGCCGAAGGACCTGTTCTGCGCTGTATTGTTCTATGTTCCTTCAAAGTGGAGGCACAGGTAGATAGGGTGGTGAAGGTGGTGTTTAGCATTAGTCAGTGCATTGAGCTGGGAGGTGATGTTGTGGCTGTATAGGACCATTGGTGAGGTTACTTCTGGAATACTGTGGGCAGTTCTGGTTGCCCCACTTCTGGTAGGATGCTGTTAAACTAGAGAGGGTGCAGTAAAGGTTTACAAGGAGGTTGCAAGGGTTGGAGAATTTGAGGTACAGGGAGAGGCTGAATGGGCTGGGGCTGTTTTGCCTGGAGCGTCAGAGGTAGAGTCTTTTCCCTGGGTGGGGGTGTCCAGAACTAGAGGCCACAGGTTTCGGGTGAGAGGGGAAAGATATAAAAGGGACCTAAGGAGTAATATTTTCATGTAGAGGGTGGTACGTGTATGGAATGAGCTGCCACAGGAAGTGGTGGAGGCTGGTACAATTACAACATTTAAGAGGCATCTGGATGGGTGCATGAATAGGAAGGGTTTGGAGGGATATGGGCTAAATGCTGGCAACTGGGACAAGGGCAAATTGGGATGTTTGGTTTGCATGGGGGTCTGTTTCTGTGCTGCATGACTCAATGAGGCTATACCTGACACGGCATTCATGATCGGTTTGGTCATTCAGGCCAGTGGATCATTGTGGAGGGATGTGTTTGTGACCACAGTGGGGTTCCACAAAGATCAGAGCTGAAACCTCAGTCATTCGTAAATATATATATAAAAATGATTAGACTGAAAATGTAAGTGGTCTCATTAGTAAGTTTACAGATGACATGAAAATTAATGAAGATGAAGATGCAGATACTGAGAAAAGTTGTCAAAGGATGCAGCAAGATACAGAACAATTGGAAAGTTGGGTGGAGAAATGGAGGTGGAGTCTAATAAATACAAGAGGAAAGTGTACAGTAAATGGCAGGACCATTCGGAGCACTGATATACAGAGGGATCTTGGGATAAAAGTACACAGGTCCCTGACAGTGCTCACACACATGGAGAAGGAGGTGCAGAAGGTGTACGGCATGTTCATCCTTATCGGTTGTTACCCTCCCCTCTCTCCCTCCCTCCTGCCCATCTTCACCCTCATCGGTTGGGGAATGCAGTGGAAACCTTGGGAAGCCGTGCTGCAGCTGTATAAGACTTTCAGTTGGACCACTTTTGGATGATCGGAAGGTTGTGCAGGCTTTGGGGAGGGTGTGAGAAAGATGCCCCGGGATGGTGCCTGGACAGACTTGGATAGTGTCTGCTGCAGTGTCAGTGGCTGAGGGGTGACCTGATCGAAGTGGATCCCATTCTGAGAGGCAGGGATAAGGCAAATATTCACCATCAGTCTCCCAGAATGGAAATGTGAAAAAGGTTTAAACCAGAAAGGAAACAGTTTCAAAAGAAGAGGGTGCTCCATGCTGGGAAAGGGAAAGGGGATGCAGAGAGTAAAGTGGGGTGGGGGCCAGAGATTGCAGGTGGTCAGGTAGTCATCAGACAGAGACAGAGACAGAGAGAGAGAGAGAGAGAGAGAGAGAGAGACAGAGAGAGAGAGAGAGAGAGAGAGAGAGAGAGATATCAGGGGACAGATGGGGGTGGGGGGGGTAAGAGTTCAGAGAGGGACAAGGGAGTCGGTGAGTGAAGAGAGGGACAGGGGGGAAGAGGGGACAGGGGGACGGGCGGGAAGAGGGGAAAGAGGGGGACAGGGGGACGGGGGGAAGAGGGGGCAGAGGGGGGCAGAGGGGGGCAGAGGGGGGCAGAGGGGGGCAGAGGGGGACAGAGGGGGACAGAGGGGGACAGAGGGGGACAGAGGGGGACAGAGGGGGACAGAGGGGGACAGAGGGGGACAGAGGGGGACAGAGGGGGACAGAGGGGGACAGAGGGGGACAGAGGGGGACAGAGGGGGACAGAGGGGGACAGAGGGGGACAGAGGGGGACAGAGGGGGACAGAGGGGGACAGAGGGGGACAGAGGGGGACAGGGGGGGACAGGGGGGGACAGGGGGGGACAGGGGGGGACAGGGGGGGACAGGGGGGGACAGGGGGGGACAGGGGGGGGACAGGGGGGGACAGGGGGGGACAGGGGGGGGGACAGGGGGGGACAGAGGGGGGGACAGGGGGGGACAGGGGGGACAGGGGGGGACAGGGGGCAGAGGGGGACAGAGGGGGGCAGAGGGGGACAGAGGGGGCAGAGGGGGACAGGGGGCAGAGGGGGACAGGGGGCAGAGGGGGACAGGGGCAGAGGGGGACAGGGGCAGAGGGGGACAGGGGGCAGAGGGGGACAGGGGGCAGAGGGGGACAGGGGGCAGAGGGGGACAGGGGGCAGAGGGGGACAGGGGGCAGAGGGGGACAGGGGGCAGAGGGGGACAGGGGGCAGAGGGGGACAGGGGGCAGAGGGGGACAGGGGGCAGAGGGGGACAGGGGGCAGAGGGGGACAGGGGGCAGAGGGGGGACAGGGGGCAGAGGGGGAGGGGGACAGGGGGCAGAGGGGGACAGGGGGCAGAGGGGGGACAGGGGGCAGAGGGGGACAGGGGGCAGAGGGGGACAGGGGGCAGAGGGGGACAGGGGGCAGAGGGGGGACAGGGGCAGAGGGGGACAGGGGGGGCAGGAGAGGGGGACAGGGGGCAGAGGGGGACAGGGGGCAGAGGGGGACAGGGGGCAGAGGGGGACAGGGGGCAGAGGGG
>NC_092739.1:171764975-171783460 GCF_047496795.1 Chiloscyllium punctatum
TCTATTGGTCTCGCACGCTCACTTTCGCGCTGTCTCTCTCGCGCTGTCAAATTCTCTCGCTCGTGTTCTCTCTCGCTCGTGTTCTCTCTCGCTCGCTCATGTTTGCTCGCTCTCTCCCTCGCGCTTTCTCTCCCTCGCGTGCTCTCCCTTGCACGCTTGTTCTCTCGCGCTCTCTCTCTCGCTCTCGCGCTTTCTCTCCCTTGCTCATGTTTTCTCTCTCTCGTGCTCTCTCTCTCTCACACTCTCGTTCTCTCTCATGCTCTCTCCCTCGCTCTCTCGCGCGTGCTCTATGGCACTCTCTCGCTCTTGCTCGTGTTCTTTCTCTCTCGTCTTCTCATTCTCTCGTCTTCACATTCGCTCTCTCGTGTTCCAATTCCCTCTCTCGTGTTCTCACTCTCTCTCGTGTTCTCACTCTCTCTCGTGTTCTCACTCTCTCTCGTGTGTTCTCTCTCTCTCGTGTGTTCTCTCTCTCTCGTGTGTTCTCTCTCTCTCGCTCGTGTTCTGTATCGTTCGTGTTCTCTCTCTCGCTCGTGTTCTCTCTCTCTCTCTTTCTCTCTCTCGCTCGTGTTCTCATTCTCTCTCGTGTTCTCATTCACTCTCTCTCATATGTTCTCTCGCTCCTCGCTCTCTCTCGCGCTCTTTCTCGCGCTCTCTCTCTCGTGAACTCTCGCGCTCTCTCTCTTGTGCTCTCTCGTGCACTCTCGCGCTCTCTCTCTCATGCACTCTCACGCTCTCTCTATCTCATGTTTGCTCTCTCTCTCTATCTCTCTCTCGCTCGTGTTCTCTCTCTCTCTATCCCTCGTGTTCTCTCTCTCTCTCCCTCGTGTTCTCTCTCTCTCTCCCTCGTTTTCTCTCTCTCTCCCTCGTGTTCTCTCTCTCTCTCGTGTTCTCTCTCTCTCTCTCCCTCGTGTTCTCTCTCCCTCGTGTTCGCTCTCTCTCTCCCTCGTGTTCTCTCTCACTCACTCTCTCCCTCGTGTTCTCTCTCCCTCATGTTTTCTCTTGTGCTCTCTCTCTCTCTCTCTCGCTCGTGTTCCCTCTATCTGTCGCTCATGTTCTCTCACTCGTATTCTCATTCTACCTCTCGTGTTCTCACTCTCTCGTGTTCTCTTTCTCTCGTGTGTTTTTTCTCTCGTGTGTTTTCTCTCTCGTTTGTTTTCTCTCTCTCTCGTGTGTTCTCTCTCTCTCGTGTGTTCTCTCTCTCGTGTGTTCTCTCTCTCTCTCGTGTGTTCTGTCTTTCTCGTGTGTTTTCTCTCTCTCTCTCTCTCTCGTGTTCTCTCTCTCGTGTGTTTTCTCTCTCTCTCGTGTGTTGTCTCTCTTTTTCGCTCTCTCTCTTTCTCTCTGTCTCTCTCTCTCTCTCTGTGTCTCTCTCTCTCGTGCTCTCTCTCTCGTGTTCTCTCTCTCTCTCGTGTTCTCTCTCTTGCTCGTGTTCTCTCTCTCGCTCGTGTTCTCTCTCTCCCTGTCGCTAGTGTTCTCTCGCTTGTATTCTCTCTCGCTAGTGTTCTCATTCTATCTTTCGTGTTCTCCCTCTCTCTCTCTCTCTCTCGTGCTCTCTCTCTCTCTCTCTCTCTCGTGCTCTCTCTCTCCCTCGTGTTCTCTCTCTCCCTCGTGTTCTCTCTCTCTCTCTCCCGCTTGTGTTCTCTCTCGCTCGTGTTCTCTCTCTCTCTCTGTGTCTCTTGCTTGAGTTCTCTCTCTCTACCTCGCTTGTGTTCTCTCGTGCTCTCTCTCTTGCCTCTCTCTCTCTCTCTCTCTCCCTCGTTTTCTCTCTCCCTCGTGTTTTCTCTCTCTCTCTCCCTCGTGTTTTCTCTCTCTCTCTCTCTCCCTCGTGTTCTCTCTCTATCTCTCGCTCGTGTTCTCTCTTGCTCGTGTCCTCTCTCTCTACCTCGCTCGTGTCCTCTCGTGCGCTCCCTCTTGCCTCTCTCTCTCGCGCGCTCTCTCTCATGTGCTCTCTCTCGCGCTCGCGCTCGCGCTCTCTCGATCTTGCTCTCTCGATCTCGCGCTCTCGCTCTCGCTCTCTCGTTCTCGCTCTCTCGTTCTCTCTCTCTCGTTCTCATTCTCTTGCATGTGTTCACTCTCTGTCTTGCTCGTGTTCTCTCTCTCTGTCTCTCTCTCTCTACCTCGCTCGAGTTCTCTCGCTCTCGCTGGCACACTATCTCTCGCTCTCTCTCTCTCTCTCTCGTGTTCTCATTCTCTCGCTCGTGTTCTCTCTTGTGCTCTCTCTCTCTCTTTCTCGCTCGTGTTCCCTCTCTCTGTCGCTCATGTTCTCTCGCTCGTATTCTCATTCTATGTTTCGTGTTCTCTCTCTCGTGTGTTTTCTCTCTCTCTCGTGTGTTTTCTCTCCCTCTCGTGTGTTTTCTCTCTCTCTCTTTCATGTGTTTTCTCTTTCTCTTTTTCTCTCTCTCTCTTTCCCTCTGTCTCTCTCTCTCTCTCTATCTCTCTCTCTGTGTCTCTCGTGCTCTCTCTCTGGTGTTCTCTCTCTCTCTCTCTCTCTCTCTCGGTTGCTAGTGTTCTCTCGCTTGTATTCTCTCTCTCGCTAGCGTTCTCATTCAATCTTTCGTGTTCTCCCTCTCCCCCTCTCTCTCTCTCTCTCTCTGTCTCTCTCTGTCTCTCTCTCTCTCTCTCTCTCTCTCTCTCTCTCTCTCCCTCATGTTCTCTCTCTCTCGCTCGTGTTCTTTCTCTCTCTCTCTCGTACTCTCTCTCTCATGTTTTCTCTCCCTCGTGTTCTCTCTCTCTCTCTCGCTCGTGTTCTCTCTCTCTCCCCTTCATGTTCTCTCTCCCCCTCCTGTTCTCTCTCGCTCTCTCCCTCTCCCTCTCCCTCGTGTTCTCTCTCCCTCGAGTTCTCTCTCTCTCTCTCTCGTGTTCTCTCTCTCTTGCTCGTGTTCTCTCTCTCTCTATCCCTCGTGTTCTCTCTCTCTCTCTCCCTCGTGTTCTCTCTCTCTCTCCCTCGTGTTCTCTCTCTCTCCCTCGTGTTCTCTCTCTCCCTCGTGTTCTCTCTCTCTCTCGTGTTCTCTCTCTCTCTCTCCCTCGTGTTCTCTCTCCCTCGTGTTCGCTCTCTCTCTCCCTCGTGTTCTCTCTCACTCACTCTCTCCCTCGTGTTCTCTCTCCCTCATGTTTTCTCTTGTGCTCTCTCTCTCTCTCTCTCTCGCTCGTGTTCCCTCTATCTGTCGCTCATGTTCTCTCACTCGTATTCTCATTCTACCTCTCGTGTTCTCACTCTCTCGTGTTCTCTTTCTCTCGTGTGTTTTTTCTCTCGTGTTTTCTCTCTCGTTTGTTTTCTCTCTCTCTCGTGTGTTCTCTCTCTCTCGTGTGTTCTCTCTCTCTCGTGTGTTCTCTCTCTCTCGTGTGTTCTCTCTCGTGTGTTCTCTCTCTCTCTCGTGTGTTCTGTCTTTCTCGTGTGTTTTCTCTCTCTCTCTCTCTCTCGTGTTCTCTCTCTCGTGTGTTTTCTCTCTCTCTCGTGTGTTGTCTCTCTTTTTCGCTCTCTCTCTCTCTGTCTCTCTCTCTCTCTCTCTCTGTGTCTCTCTCTCTCGTGCTCTCTCTCTCGTGTTCTCTCTCGCTCGTGTTCTCTCTCTCGCTCGTGTTCTCTCTCTCTCTGTCGCTAGTGTTCTCTCGCTTGTATTCTCTCTCGCTAGTGTTCTCATTCTATCTTTCGTGTTCTCCCTCTCTCTCCCTCTCTCTCTCTCTCTCTCTCTCTCTCTCTCTCTCGTGCTCTCTCTCTCCCTCTCCCTCGTGTTTTCTCTCTCTCCCTCGTGTTCTCTTTCTCTCGCTCGTGTTCTCTCTCTCTCTCCCCCTCGTCTTCTCTCTCCCCCTCCTGTTCTCTCTCTCTCTCCCTCGTGTTGTCTCTCCCTCGTGTTGTCTCTCCCTCGTGTTCTCTCTCCCTCGTGTTCTCTCTCTCTCCCTCGTGTTCTCTCTATCTCTCTCTCTCTCTCTCTCCCTCGTGTTCTCTCTCTCTCTCTCCCTCGTGTTCTCTCTCTTGTGCTCTCTCTCCCTCTCACTCGTGTTCTCTCTCTCTCTCTCTCGTGTTCTCTCTCCCTCGTGTTCTCTCTCTCTCTCTCTCGTGTTCTCTCTCCCTCGTGTTCTCTCTCTCTCTCTCTCTCTCCCTCATGTTCTCTCTCTCGCTCCTGTTCTCTCTATCTCTCCCTCGTGTTGTCTCTCCCTCGTGTTGTCTCTCCCTCGTGTTCTCTCTCCCTCGTGTTCTCTCTTCTCTCCCTCGTGTTCTCTCTATCTCTCTCTCTCTCTCTCTCTCCCTCGTGTTGTCTCTCCCTCTCTCGTGTTCTCTCTCTCGTGTTCTCTCTCTCGTGCTCTCTCTCTCGTGCTCTCTCTCTCTCTCGTGCTCTCTCTCTCTCATGCTCTCTCTCTCTCGTGCTCTCTCTCCCTCGTGTTCTCTCTCTCTCGTGTTCTCTCTCTCGCTCCTGTTCTCTCTCTCTCTCTCTCTCGCTCCTGTTCTCTCTCTCTCTCTCGCTCGTGTTTTCTCTCTCTCTCTCCCTCGTGTTGTCTCTCCCTCGTGTTGTCTCTCCCTCGTGTTCTCTCTCCCTCGTGTTCTCTCTCTTTCCCTCGTGTTCTCTCTATCTCTCTCTCTCTCTCTCTCTCCCTCGTGTTGTCTCTCCCTCTCTCGTGTTCTCTCTCTCGTGTTCTCTCTCTCGTGCTCTCTCTCTCGTGCTCTCTCTCTCTCTCGTGCTCTCTCTCTCTCGTGCTCTCTCTCTCTCGTGCTCTCTCTCTCTCATGCTCTCTCTCCCTCGTGTTCTCTCTCTCTCGTGTTCTCTCTCTCGCTCCTGTTCTCTCTCTCTCTCTCGCTCCTGTTCTCTCTCTCTCTCTCGCTCGTGTTTTCTCTCTCTCTCTCCCTCGTGTTGTCTCTCCCTCGTGTTGTCTCTCCCTCGTGTTCTCTCTCCCTCGTGTTATCTCTCTCTCTCTCCCTCGTGTTCTCTCTCTCTCTCTCTCGCTTGTGTTCTCTCTCCCTCGTGTTCTCTCTCTCTCTCTCTCTCTCCCTCGTGTTGTCTCTCCCTCGTGTTGTCTCTCCCTCGTGTTGTCTCTCCCTCGTGTTGTCTCTCCCTCGTGTTGTCTCTCTCTCTCCCTTGTGTTCTCTCTCCCTCGTGTTCTCTCTCTCTCGCTCGTGTTCTCTCTCTCTCTGTCTCTTGCTTGTGTTCTCTCTCTCTACCTCGCTTGTGTTCTCTCGCGCTCTGTCTCTTGCCTCTCTCTCTCTCTCTCGTGCTCTCTCTCTCGTGCCCTCTCTCTCTCTCGCGCGCTCTCTATCGCGCGTTCTCTCTCTTTCTCGTGTTCTCTCTGTCTGTCTCTCGCTCGTGTTCTCTCTCGCTCGTGTTCTCTCTCTCTGTGTCTCTTGCTCGTGGTCTCTCTCTCTGTCACACATGTTCTCTCGCTCGTATTCTCATTCTATCTTTCGTGTTCTCACTCTCTTTTGTTCTCTTCTCGTGTGTTTTCTCTCTCTCTCGTGTGTTCTCTCTCTCTCGTGTGTTTTCTCTCTCTCTCACTCTCGTGTTCTCTCTCGTGTGTTTTCTCTCTCTGTCGTGTGTTTTCTCTCTCTCATGTGTTTTCTCTCTCTCTCGTGTTCTCTCTCTCGTGTTTTATCTCTCTCTCGTGTGTTTTCTCTCTCTCGTGTGTTTTCTCTCTCTCTTTTTCTCTCTCTCTCTTTCTCTGTGTCTCTCTCTCTCTCTCTCTCTATCTCTCTGTGTCTCTCTCGTGCTCTCTCTCTCGTGTTCTCTCTCTCGCTCGTGTTTTCTCTCTCTCTCTTTGTCTCTCTCTCTCTGTCGCTAGTGTTCTCTCGCTTGTATTCTCTCTCTCGCTAGTGTTCTCATTCTATCTTTCGTGTTCTCCCTCTCTCTCTCTCTCTCTCTCTCTCTCTCTCTCTCTCTTACCCTCGTGCTCTCTCTCTCGTGTTCTCTCTCTCTCCTGTTCTCTCTCTCTCGCTCATGTTCTCTCTCTCATGTTCTCTCTCCCTCGTGTTCTCTCTCCCTCGTGTTCTCTCTCTCTCTCTCGCTTGTGTTCTCTCTCTCTCTCTCTCGCTCGTGTTCTCTCTCGCTTGTGTTCTCTCTCTCTGTGTCTCTTGCTCGTGTTCTCTCTCTCTACCTCGCTCGTGTTCTCTCGCGCTCTCTCTCTTGCCTCTCTTTCTCTCTCTCTCGCGCGCTTTCTCTCTCTCGCGCGCTCTCTCTCTCGTGCGCTCTCTCTCGCGCGCTCTCTCTCTCGCGCTTTCTCTCTCGCGCTCTCTCGTTCTCATTCTCTCGCACGTGTTTACTCTCTTTTTCGTGTTCTCTCTCTCTCGCTCGAATTCTCTCGCTCTGTCTCTCTCTCGCTCTCGCTGGCACTCTATCTCTCGCGCTCTCTCTCTCGTGTTCTCATTCTCTCGCTCGTGTTGTCTCTCTCTCGTGTTCTCTCTTGTGCTCTCTCTGGTGTTCTCATTCTCTCGCTCGTGTTCTCTCTTGTGCTCTCTCTCTCTCTCTTGCTCGTGTTCCCTCTCTCTGTCGCGAATGTTCTCTCGTTCGTATTCTCATTCTATCTTTCGTGTTCTCACTCTCTCGTGATCTCTCTCTCTCGTGTGTTTTCTCTCTCGTGTGTTTTCTCTCTCTCTCTCTCTCTCGTGTGTTCTCTCTCTCGTGTGTTTTCTCTCTCTCTTTCTCTATCTCTCGTGTTCTCTCTCTCTCGTGTGTTTTCTCTCTCTCTCGTGTGTTTTCTCTCTCTCTCTCGTGTGTTTTCTCTCTCTCTTGTGTGTTCTCTCTCGTGTGTTTTCTCTCTCTCTCTGTCGTGTGTTTTCTCTCTCTCTTTTTCTCTCTCTCTCTTTCCCTCTGTCTCTCTCTTTCTCTCTCTATCTCTCTCTCTCTGTCTCTCTCTCTCGTGCTCTCTCTCTCATGTTCTCTCTCTCGCTCGTGTTCTCTCTCTCTCTCTGTCGCTAATGTTCTCTCGCTTGTATTCTCTCTCTCGCTAGTGTTCTCATTCTATCTTTCGTGTTCTCCCTCTCTCTCTCGTGCTCTCTCTGTCGTGTTCTCTCTCTCTCTCTCTCGCTCGTGTTCTCTCTCGCTCGTGTTCTCTCTCGCTCGTGTTCTCTCTCTCTCTCTCTCGCTCGTGTTCTCTCTCTCCCCCTCGTGTTCTCTCTCTCCCCCTCGTGTTCTCTCTCTCCCCCTCGTGTTCTCTCTCCCCCTCGTGTTTTCTCGCTCTCTCTCTCTCTCTCTCTCTCCCCTTCGTGTTCTCTCTCTCCCCCCGTGTTCTCTCTCTCCCCCTCGTGTTTTCTCTCTCTCTCTCTCTCTCTCCCCCTCGTGTTCTCTCTCTCCCCCTCGTGTTCTCTCTCTACCCCTCGTGTTCTCTCTTTCTCTCTCGTGTGTTCTCTCTCTCTCTCGTGTGTTCTCTCTCTCTCTTTTTCTCTATCTTTCTCTCTGTCTCTCTCTCTCTATCTCTCTCTCTCTCTGTGTCTCTCTCTCTCGTCCTCTCTCTCTCCCTCGTGTTCTCTCTCTCTCTCTCTCTCTCTCTCTCTCCCTCGTGTTCTCTCTCTCTCGTGCTCTCTCTCTCTCTCTCGTGTTCTCTCTCTCTCCCTCGTGCTCTCTCTCTCTCTCTCTCGCTCCTGTTCTCTCACTCTCGCTCGTGTTCTCTCTCTCTCTCTCTCTCCCTCGTGTTCTCTCTCGTGTTCTCTCTCGTGCTCTCTCTGTCTCGCTGTCTCTCTCCCTCGTGGTCTCTCTCCCTCGTGTTCTCTCTCCCTCATGTTCTCTCTTGTGCTCTCTCTCTCTCTCTCGCTCGTGTTCCCTCTCTCTCTGTCTCATGTTCTCTCGCTCGTATTCTCATTCTATCTTTCGTGTTCTCACTCTCTCGTGTTCTCTCTCTCTCATGTATTTTCTCTCTCTTGTGTGTTTTCTCTCTCTTTCGTGTGTTCTCTCTCTCTCGTGTGTTTTCTGTCTTTCTTTCTCTCTCTCGCGCGTACTCTCGCTCGCTCGTGTTCTCTCTTCCTCTCTCTCGCTCGTGTTCTCGTTCTCTCTTGCTTGTGTTCTCGCTCTCTCTTGCTCGTGTTCTCGCTCTCGCTCGCTCATGTTCTCGCACTCTCTTTCTCCTGCTGTCTATCTCCCGCTCTCTCTCTCCTGCTCTCTCTTCCGCTCTCCCTCTCCCGCTCTCTCACTCTCGCACTCTCGCTCTCTATTGGTCTCGCACGCTCACTTTCGCGCTGTCTCTCTCGCGCTGTCAAATTCTCTCGCTCGTGTTCTCTCTCGCTCGTGTTCTCTCTCGCTCGCTCATGTTTGCTCGCTCTCTCCCTCGCGCTTTCTCTCCCTCGCGTGCTCTCCCTTGCACGCTTGTTCTCTCGCGCTCTCTCTCTCGCTCTCGCGCTTTCTCTCCCTTGCTCATGTTTTCTCTCTCTCGTGCTCTCTCTCTCTCACACTCTCGTTCTCTCTCATGCTCTCTCCCTCGCTCTCTCGCGCGTGCTCTATGGCACTCTCTCGCTCTTGCTCGTGTTCTTTCTCTCTCGTCTTCTCATTCTCTCGTCTTCACATTCGCTCTCTCGTGTTCCAATTCCCTCTCTCGTGTTCTCACTCTCTCTCGTGTTCTCACTCTCTCTCGTGTGTTCTCTCTCTCTCGTGTGTTCTCTCTCTCTCGCTCGTGTTCTGTATCGTTCGTGTTCTCTCTCTCGCTCGTGTTCTCTCTCTCTCTCTTTCTCTCTCTCGCTCGTGTTCTCATTCTCTCTCGTGTTCTCATTCACTCTCTCTCATATGTTCTCTCGCTCCTCGCTCTCTCTCGCGCTCTTTCTCGCGCTCTCTCTCTCGTGAACTCTCGCGCTCTCTCTCTTGTGCTCTCTCGTGCACTCTCGCGCTCTCTCTCTCATGCACTCTCACGCTCTCTCTATCTCATGTTTGCTCTCTCTCTCTATCTCTCTCTCGCTCGTGTTCTCTCTCTCTCTATCCCTCGTGTTCTCTCTCTCTCTCCCTCGTGTTCTCTCTCTCTCTCCCTCGTTTTCTCTCTCTCTCCCTCGTGTTCTCTCTCTCTCTCGTGCTCTCTCTCTCTCATGCTCTCTCTCCCTCGTGTTCTCTCTCTCTCGTGTTCTCTCTCTCGCTCCTGTTCTCTCTCTCTCTCTCGCTCCTGTTCTCTCTCTCTCTCTCGCTCGTGTTTTCTCTCTCTCTCTCCCTCGTGTTGTCTCTCCCTCGTGTTGTCTCTCCCTCGTGTTGTCTCTCCCTCGTGTTCTCTCTCCCTCGTGTTATCTCTCTCTCTCTCCCTCGTGTTCTCTCTCTCTCTCTCGCTTGTGTTCTCTCTCCCTCGTGTTCTCTCTCTCTCTCTCTCTCCCTCGTGTTGTCTCTCCCTCGTGTTGTCTCTCCCTCGTGTTGTCTCTCCCTCGTGTTGTCTCTCCCTCGTGTTGTCTCTCTCTCTCCCTCGTGTTCTCTCTCCCTCGTGTTCTCTCTCTCTCGCTCGTGTTCTCTCTCTCTCTGTCTCTTGCTTGTGTTCTCTCTCTCTACCTCGCTTGTGTTCTCTCGCGCTCTGTCTCTTGCCTCTCTCTCTCTCTCTCGTGCTCTCTCTCTCGTGCCCTCTCTCTCTCTCGCGCGCTCTCTATCGCGCGTTCTCTCTCTTTCTCGTGTTCTCTCTGTCTGTCTCTCGCTCGTGTTCTCTCTCGCTCGTGTTCTCTCTCTCTGTGTCTCTTGCTCGTGGTCTCTCTCTCTGTCACACATGTTCTCTCGCTCGTATTCTCATTCTATCTTTCGTGTTCTCACTCTCTTTTGTTCTCTTCTCGTGTGTTTTCTCTCTCTCTCGTGTGTTCTCTCTCTCTCTCGTGTGTTTTCTCTCTCTCTCACTCTCGCGTTCTCTCTCGTGTGTTTTCTCTCTCTGTCGTGTGTTTTCTCTCTCTCATGTGTTTTCTCTCTCTCTCGTGTTCTCTCTCTCGTGTTTTATCTCTGTCTCGTGTGTTTTCTCTCTCTCGTGTGTTTTCTCTCTCTCTTTTTCTCTCTCTCTCTTTCTCTGTGTGTCTCTCTCTCTCTCTCTCTATCTCTCTGTGTCTCTCTCGTGCTCTCTCTCTCGTGTTCTCTCTCTCGCTCGTGTTTTCTCTCTCTCTCTTTGTCTCTCTCTCTCTGTCGCTAGTGTTCTCTCGCTTGTATTCTCTCTCTCGCTAGTGTTCTCATTCTATCTTTCGTGTTCTCCCTCTCTCTCTCTCTCTCTCTCTCTCTCTCTCTCTCTTACCCTCGTGCTCTCTCTCTCGTGTTCTCTCTCTCTCCTGTTCTCTCTCTCTCGCTCATGTTCTCTCTCTCATGTTCTCTCTCCCTCGTGTTCTCTCTCCCTCGTGTTCTCTCTCTCTCTCTCGCTTGTGTTCTCTCTCTCTCTCTCTCGCTCGTGTTCTCTCTCGCTTGTGTTCTCTCTCTCTGTGTCTCTTGCTCGTGTTCTCTCTCTCTACCTCGCTCGTGTTCTCTCGCGCTCTCTCTCTTGCCTCTCTTTCTCTCTCTCTCGCGCGCTTTCTCTCTCTCGCGCGCTCTCTCTCTCGTGCGCTCTCTCTCGCGCGCTCTCTCTCTCGCGCTTTCTCTCTCGCGCTCTCTCGTTCTCATTCTCTCGCACGTGTTTACTCTCTTTTTCGTGTTCTCTCTCTCTCGCTCGAATTCTCTCGCTCTGTCTCTCTCTCGCTCTCGCTGGCACTCTATCTCTCGCGCTCTCTCTCTCGTGTTCTCATTCTCTCGCTCGTGTTGTCTCTCTCTCGTGTTCTCTCTTGTGCTCTCTCTGGTGTTCTCATTCTCTCGCTCGTGTTCTCTCTTGTGCTCTCTCTCTCTCTCTTGCTCGTGTTCCCTCTCTCTGTCGCGAATGTTCTCTCGTTCGTATTCTCATTCTATCTTTCGTGTTCTCACTCTCTCGTGATCTCTCTCTCTCGTGTGTTTTCTCTCTCGTGTGTTTTCTCTCTCGTGTGTTTTCTCTCTCTCTTTCTCTATCTCTCGTGTTCTCTCTCTCTCGTGTGTTTTCTCTCTCTCTCGTGTGTTTTCTCTCTCTCTTGTGTGTTCTCTCTCGTGTGTTTTCTCTCTCTCTCTGTCGTGTGTTTTCTCTCTCTCTTTTTCTCTCTCTCTCTTTCCCTCTGTCTCTCTCTTTCTCTCTCTATCTCTCTCTCTCTGTCTCTCTCTCTCGTGCTCTCTCTCTCATGTTCTCTCTCTCGCTCGTGTTCTCTCTCTCTCTCTCTCTCTCTCTGTCGCTAATGTTCTCTCGCTTGTATTCTCTCTCTCGCTAGTGTTCTCATTCTATCTTTCGTGTTCTCCCTCTCTCTCTCGTGCTCTCTCTGTCGTGTTCTCTCTCTCTCTCTCTCGCTCGTGTTCTCTCTCGCTCGTGTTCTCTCTCGCTCGTGTTCTCTCTCTCTCTCTCTCGCTCGTGTTCTCTCTCTCCCCCTCGTGTTCTCTCTCTCCCCCTCGTGTTCTCTCTCTCCCCCTCGTGTTCTCTCTCTCCCCCTCGTGTTCTCTCTCCCCCTCGTGTTTTCTCGCTCTCTCTCTCTCTCTCTCTCCCCTTCGTGTTCTCTCTCTCCCCCCGTGTTCTCTCTCTCCCCCTCGTGTTTTCTCTCTCTCTCTCTCTCTCTCCCCCTCGTGTTCTCTCTCTCCCCCTCGTGTTCTCTCTCTACCCCTCGTGTTCTCTCTTTCTCTCTCGTGTGTTCTCTCTCTCTCTCGTGTGTTCTCTCTCTCTCTTTTTCTCTATCTTTCTCTCTGTCTCTCTGTCTCTATCTCTCTCTCTCTTTGTGTCTCTCTCTCTCGTCCTCTCTCTCTCCCTCGTGTTCTCTCTCTCTCTCTCTCTCTCTCTCTCCCTCGTGTTCTCTCTCTCTCGTGCTCTCTCTCTCTCTCTCGTGTTCTCTCTCTCTCCCTCGTGCTCTCTCTCTCTCTCTCGCTCCTGTTCTCTCACTCTCGCTCGTGTTCTCTCTCTCTCTCTCTCTCCCTCGTGTTCTCTCTCGTGTTCTCTCTCGTGCTCTCTCTGTCTCGCTCTCTCTCTCCCTCGTGGTCTCTCTCCCTCGTGTTCTCTCTCCCTCATGTTCTCTCTTGTGCTCTCTCTCTCTCTCTCGCTCGTGTTCCCTCTCTCTCTGTCTCATGTTCTCTCGCTCGTATTCTCATTCTATCTTTCGTGTTCTCACTCTCTCGTGTTCTCTCTCTCTCATGTATTTTCTCTCTCTTGTGTGTTTTCTCTCTCTTTCGTGTGTTCTCTCTCTCTCGTGTGTTTTCTGTCTTTCTTTCTCTCTCTCGCGCGTACTCTCGCTCGCTCGTGTTCTCTCTTCCTCTCTCTCGCTCGTGTTCTCGTTCTCTCTTGCTTGTGTTCTCGCTCTCTCTTGCTCGTGTTCTCGCTCTCGCTCGCTCATGTTCTCGCACTCTCTTTCTCCTGCTGTCTATCTCCCGCTCTCTCTCTCCTGCTCTCTCTTCCGCTCTCCCTCTCCCGCTCTCTCACTCTCGCACTCTCGCTCTCTATTGGTCTCGCACGCTCACTTTCGCGCTGTCTCTCTCGCGCTGTCTCTCTCGCTCGTGTTCTCTCTCGCTCGTGTTCTCTCTCGCTCGCTCATGTTTGCTCGCTCTCTCCCTCGCGCTTTCTCTCCCTCGCGTGCTCTCCCTTGCACGCTTGTTCTCTCGCGCTCTCTCTCTCGCTCTCGCGCTTTCTCTCCCTTGCTCATGTTTTCTCTCTCTCGTGCTCTCTCTCTCTCACACTCTCGTTCTCTCTCATGCTCTCTCCCTCGCTCTCTCGCGCGTGCTCTATGGCACTCTCTCGCTCTTGCTCGTGTTCTTTCTCTCTCGTCTTCTCATTCTCTCGTCTTCTCATTCGCTCTCTCGTGTTCCAATTCCCTCTCTCGTGTTCTCACTCTCTCTCGTGTTCTCACTCTCTCTCGTGTTCTCACTCTCTCTCGTGTGTTCTCTCTCTCTCGTGTGTTCTCTCTCTCTCGTGTGTTCTCTCTCTCTCGCTCGTGTTCTGTATCGTTCGTGTTCTCTCTCTCGCTCGTGTTCTCTCTCTCTCTCTCTCTCTCTCGCTCGTGTTCTCATTCTCTCTCGTGTTCTCATTCACTCTCTCTCATATGTTCTCTCGCTCCTCGCTCTCTCTCGCGCTCTTTCTCGCGCTCTCTCTCTCGTGAACTCTCGCGCTCTCTCTCTTGTGCTCTCTCGTGCACTCTCGCGCTCTCTCTCTCATGCACTCTCACGCTCTCTCTATCTCATGTTTGCTCTCTCTCTCTATCTCTCTCTCGCTCGTGTTCTCTCTCTCACGCGCCCTCTCTCTCGCGCGCTCTCTCTCTCGCTCGTGTTCTCTCTCCCTCTCTCTCTTTCGCTCGTGTTCTCTCTCTCTCGCTTGTGTTCTCTCACTGTCTCGTTCGTGTTCTTGCTCTCTCTTGCTCGTGTTCTCGCTCTCTCTTGCTCGTGTTCTCGCTCTCTCTTGCTCGTGTTCTCACTCTCTCTTGCTCGTGTTCTTGCTCTCTTTCACTCCCGTACTCTCTCTCCCCCTCTGTCTCCTGTTCTTTCACTCTCACACTTTCACTCGCTCTCGCGCACTCACTCTCTCGCGCTGTCTCTCTCACGCTGTCTCTCGCACGCGCTGTATCTCCCTCGCTCATATTTTCTCTCTCTTGCGCGCTGTCCCTCGCGCTCTCTCTCTCTCTCTCTCGCTCGTGTTCGCTCTCTCTCTCTCTCTCGCTCACGTTCTCTCTCTCTCTCACGCGCGCTATCTCTCGCGCACTCTGTCTCTCTCTCGCACTCTCGTTCGCGCTCTCTCCCTCTTGTTCTCTCCCTCACGTTCTCTCTCTCGCTCGTGTTCTCTCTGTCTCCCTCTCGTACACACTCTCGCTCACTCGTGTTCTCTCTCTCTCTCTCGTGTTCTCTTGCTTGCCCTCTCTCGCTCACCCTCGCTCGCGCGCTCTCGCTCTCTCGCGCTCTCTCTCTCACGCTCTCTCCCTCGCGCTCTCTCACACGAGAGAGAGAACACACGAGAGAGAGAGAGGACACACGAGAGAGAAACAGAGAGACAAAACACACGAGAGGGAGAGAACACGAGAGAGAGAGGGAGAGAGAGAGAGAACACGAGGGAGAGAGAGAGAGAACACGAGTGGAGAGAGAAAGAGAAAACACGAGGGAGAGAGAGAGAACACGAGAGAGAGAGAGCACGAGAGAGAGACACAGAGAGAGAGATAGAGAGGGAGAGAGAGAGAGACAGAGAGAAAGAGAGAGAGAGAGAAAAAGAGAGGTAGAAAACACACGAGAGAGAGAGAAAACACACGAGAGAGAGAGAGAAAACACACGAGAGAGAAAGAGAAAACACACGAGAGAGAGAGAAAACACATGAGAGAGAAAGAGAAAACACACGAGAGAGAGAGAAAACAGACGAGAGAGAGAGAACACACGAGAGAGAGAGAAAACACACGAGAGAGAAAATACACGAGAGAGAGAGAACACAAGAGAGTGAGAACACGAGATAGAATGAGAGTACGAGCGAGAGAACATGAGCGACAGAGAGAGAGGGAACACAAGCGAGAGAGAGTACAAGAGCGAACACGAGGGAGAGAGAACACGAGGGAGAGAGAGAGCACGAGAGAGAGAAAGAGAGAGAACACGAGGGAGAGAGAGAGAGAGAGATAGAACACGAGGGAGAAAGAGAGTACACGAGGGAGAGAGAGTGAACACGAGGGAGAGAGAGAGAACACGAGCGAGAGAGAGAGGGAGAGAGATAGAGGGAGAACACGAAAGATGGAATGAGAACACTAGCGAGAGAGAGAACAGGAGGGGGAGAGAGAACATGAGTGACAGAGAGAGAGGGAACACATGCGAGAGAGAGAGAGAGAGAGAACACGAGAGAGAGAGAACACGAGGGAGAGAACACGAGGGAGAGAGAGAGAGAGAACACGAGGGAGAGAGAGAGAGAGAGAACACGAGGGAGAGAGAGAGAGAGAACACGAGGGAGAGAGAGAGAGAAAACACGAGGGCGAGAGAGAGAGAGAGAACACGACGAGAGAGAGAGAGAGAAGGCGAGGGAGAGAGAGAGACAACACGAGAGAGAGAACAGGAGGGGGAGAGAGAACAGGAGGGCGGGAGAGAGAGAGGGAACACGAGCGAGAGAGAGAGAGAGAGAGAGAGAACTCGAGAGAGAGAACTCGAGAGAGAGAACTCGAGAGAGAGAACTCGAGAGAGAGAGAGAACTCGAGAGAGAGAACTCGAGAGAGAGAGAGAGAGAACACGAGGGAGAGAGAACAGGAGGGGGAGAGAGAACACGAGGGGGAGTGAGAGAGAGAACACGAGTGAGAGAGAGAGAGGAACACGACAGAGAGAGAGACAGACAGAGGGAGAGAGGACAGAGTGAGAGAGGGACAGTGAGAGAAAGAGCGAGAGAAAAAAACACACGAGGGAGAGAACACGAGGGAGAGAACACGAGGAGAGAACACGAGGGAGAGAACACGAGGGAGAGAACACGAGGGAGAGAGAGAGAACACGAGCGAGAGAGAGTGAGAACACGAGCGAGAGAGAGAGAGAACACGAGCGAGAGAGAGAGAGAGAGAGAACAGGAGGGGGAGAGAGAACAGGAGGGCGGGAGAGAGAGAGGGAACACGAGCAAGAGAGAGAGAGAGAGAACACGAGAGAGAGAGAACACGAGAGAGAGAGAACACGAGGGAGAGAGAACACGAGGGAGAGAGAACACGAGGGAGAGAGAACACGAGGGAGAGAGAGAGAACAGGGAGGGGGAGAGAGAACACGAGGGGGAGTGAGAGAGAGAACACGAGCGAGAGAGAGAGAGAGAACAACGACAGAGAGAACACGACAGAGAGAGAGACAGACAGAGAGGAGAGGGACAGTGAGAGAAAGAGCGAGAGAAAAAACACACGAGAGAGAGAACACGAGGGAGAGAACACGAGGGAGAGAGAGAACACGAGAGAGAGAACTCGAGAGAGAGAGAACATGAGAGAGAGAGAGAGAGAGAACACAAGAGAGAGAACACGAGAGAGAGAGAACACGAGAGAGAGAGAGAACACGAGGGGGAGAGAGAGAGAGAGAACAGGAGGGGAGAGAGAACACGAGGGGGGAGTGAGAGAGAGAACACGAGCGAGAGAGAACACGAGAGAGAGAACACGAGAGAGAGAGAGAGAACACGAGAGAGAGAGAGAGAGAGTGAGAACAACGAGGGAGAGAGAACACGAGGGAGAGAGAACACGAGGGAGAGAGAGAGAACATGATGGAGAGAACACGAGGGAGAGAGAGAACACGAGAGAGAGAGAGACAGAGAGAGCGACGAGAGAAAACACACAAGAGAGAACACGAGAGTGAGAACACGAAGATAGAATGAGAACACGAGCGAGAGAGAGAGTGCGCAAGAGAGAGAACACGAGCGAGAGAGACAGATAACATGAGCGAGAGAGACCGAGAGAGAGACAACTCACGAGAGAGAGCGAACGAACGAGAGTGGAGAACACATGAGAGAGAGATGAGAACACGAGAGAGAGAGAGAGAGAACACAAGGGAGAGAGAGAGAGAGAGGGAACGCGAGGGAGAGAGAATGCTAGGGAGAGAACGCGAGAGAGAGAACATGAGGCGAGAGAGAGAGAGAACACGAGAGAGAGAGAGTGAGCGAGAGGGAGAAGAGAGCAAGAGAGAGAGTTGAGAGAACACGAGCAAGAGAGAGAACATGAGTGAGAAAGAGAACACGAGCAAGCGAGAGAGAGAGTGCGCGAGAGAGAGCAACGAGAGAGAGAGAGTGAGAGAGAAACACGAGCGAGAGAGAGAGCGCGAAAATGAGCAAGGGAGAGGGAGAGCGCGAGGAGAACACGGCATGAGAGAGACAGAACAACGTGAGAGAGAAAACACGAGCGAGAGAGAGAGAACACAAGAGAGAGAGAACACGAGAGAGAGAGAACACGAGTGAGAGAGAGTGAGAGAACACGAGCGAGCGAGAGCGAGAGCGGAACACGAGCAAGGGAGAGAGTCCGCGAGAGAGAAACCACGAGCGAGAGGAGAGCGAGAGAGCGAGCGGAGAGAGAGAGAGAACACGAGCGAGAGAGAGAGAACACGAGGGGGAGAGAGAGAACACGAGGGGAGAGAGAGAGAGAGAGGGAGAGAGAACACGAGAGAGAGAGAACACGAGAGCGAGAGAGAGAGAGAGAACACGAGAGAGAGGATACGAGGGAGAGAGAGAGAACACGAGGGAGTGAGAACACAAAGATAGAATGAGAATACGAGCGAGAGAACATGAGCGACAGAGAGAGAGGGAACACAAGCGAGAGAGAGTACAAGAGCGAACACGAGAGAGAGCCGAACACGAGAGAGAGCGAACACGAGAGAGAGAGAACACGAGAGAGAGAGAACACGAGGGAGAGAGAGAGAGCACGAGAGAGAGAAAGAGAGAGAACACGAGGGAGAGAGAGAGAGAGATAGAACACGAGGAGAGAGAGAGAACATGAGGGAGAGAGAGTGAACACGAGGGAGAGAGAGAGAACACGAGCGAGAGAGAGAGGGAGAGAGATAGAGGGAGAACACGAAAGATAGAATGAGAACACTAGCGAGAGAGAGAACAGGAGGGGGAGAGAGAACATGAGTGACAGAGAGAGGGAACACATGCGAGAGAGAGAGAGAGAGAGAGAGAACACGAGAGAGAGAGAACACGAGAGAGAGAGAACACGAGGAGAGAGAGAGAGAGAACACGAGGGAGAGAGAGAGAGCGAACACGAGGGAGAGAGAGATCGAACACTAGAGAGAGAGAGAGAACACGAGCGAGGGAGAGAGAGAGACAACACGAGAGAGAGAACAGGAGGGGGAGAGAGAACAGGAGGGCGGGAGAGAGAGAGGGAACACGAGCAAGAGAGAACTCGAGAGAGAGAACTCGAGAGAGAGAACTCGAGAGAGAGAGAGAGAGAACTCGAGAGAGAGAGAGAGAGAGAACACGAGCGAGAGAGAACACGAGGGAGAGAGAGAGAACAGGAGGGGGAGAGAGAACACGAGGGGGAGTGAGAGAGAGAACACGAGCGAGAGAGAGAGAGAGAGAACACGAGAGAGAGAGAACACGACAGAGAGAGACAGACAGAGGGAGAGAGACAGAGTGAGAGAGGGACAGTGAGAGAAAGAGCGAGAGAGAGAGAACACGAGGGAGAGAACACGAGAGAGAGGAACACGAGAGAGAGAGAGAACACGAGAGAGAGAGAACACGAGAGAGAGAGAGAACACGAGAGAGAGAGAGAACACGAGGGAGAGAGAGAGAGAACACGAGCGAGAGAGAAACACGAGCGAGAGAGAGAGAGAACACGAGCGAGGAGAGACGAGAACACGAGCGCAAGAGAGAGAGACTACGAGCGCGAGAGAGAGAGAACACGAGCGAGAGAGAGAGAGAACACGAGCGAGGAGAGAGAGAGAGAGAGAGAGAGAACAGGAGGGGGAGAGAGAACAGGAGGGCGGGAGAGAGAGAGGGAACACGAGCAAGAGAGAGAGAGAGAGAGAGAACACGAGAGAGAGAGAGAACACGAGAGAGCGAGAACCGAGGGAGAGAGAGAACAGGGGGGAGAGAGAACACGAGGGGGAGTGAGAGAGAGAGAACACGAGCGAGAGAGAGAGAGAGAACACGAG